>NC_054500.1:1804582-1956379 GCF_017639515.1 Carcharodon carcharias
CCAGCTTCTAACTATTCTCTGACTTGAGTTTTTAAGAACACTCAATTGTGTCACAGGAAGAGAAAGGAGTCCAGAAATACAGAGCTGCCCACTCAGTGATTCCGACTCATTGCTGAGCAAGGCCTAGGCCATAAGACCATAAGACATAGGAACGTAAATTAGGCCATTCGGCCCATCGAGTCTGCTCCACCATTCAATCATGGCTGATAAGTTTCTCAACCCCATTCTCCTGCCTTCTCCCCATAACCTTTGATCCCCTTACCAATCAAGAACCTATCTATCTCAGTCTTAAATACACTCAATGACCTGGCCTCCACAGCCTTCTGCGGCAATGAATTCCATAGATTCACCACTCTCTGGCTAAAGAAGTTTCTCCTCAACTCTGTTCTAAAAGGTCTTCCCTTTACTCTGAGGCTGTGCCCTCGGGTCCTAGTCTCTCCTACTAATGGAAGCATCTTCCCCACGTCCACTCTATCCAGGCCTTTCAGTATTCTGTAAGTTTCAATCAGATCCCACCTCGTCCTTCTAAACTCCATTGAGTATAGACCCAGAGTCTTCAAACATTCCTCATATGTTAAGCCTTTCATTCCTGGGATCATTCTCGTGAACCTCCTCTGGACCCTCTCCAGGGCCAGCACATCCTCCCTGAGATACGGAGCCCAAAATTGCTCACAATATTCTAAATGTGGTCTGACCAGAGCCTTATAAAGCCTCAGCAGCACATCCCTGCTTTTATATTCTAGTCCTCTCGAAATAAATGTCAACATTGCATTTGCCTTCCTAACTATCGACTCAACCTTCAAGTTAACCTTAAGAGAATCCTGGACTCGGACTCCCAAGTCCCTTTGCACTCCAGATTTCTGAATTCTCTCCCCATTTAGAAAATAGTCTATGCCTCTATTCTTCCTACCAAAGTGCATGACCTCACACTTCCCCACATTGTATTCCATCTGCCACTTCTTTGCCCATTCTCCTAACCTGTCCAAATCCTTCTGCAGCCTCCTCAATACTACCTGTCCCTCCACCTATCTTTGTATCCAATGGATAATATTCTGTTTTTTTGTTCAGAGCTAAGGAAATATGGTTTATTTCTATCTGTTCAAAGTTAGACATCCATGCTTTCAGTGTGGTTGCTTCCTTCAGCTTAAAGCTCCTGAATGTGCCACTGTGCAGGGAGTGTTCCTGGGAAAGCAGAGCTCTGGGACAGAGTTTGATCTGAAATTGCTGTGATTTGTCTCTGGGGAATGTCGATCTGTTACCGGCTGTGAATGAATGGGTAGCATACTCACCTCTGAATCAGAGGGTTGCATTTCCTTGTGTGACTTGGGCATGAATTTTCACTCCCAAATCAGGAAAACAGAGTCAGAAAAACTTCATGGCTCCACAAACCCGACTTGGGAGAAAGTGTCCCAGATGTTCAAACTGTTGTTCCCTTGGGTGGGTTGGGGGGGGGGGGGTGGTGGTGAACAGCGGCTGCCAGATGCAGAGGTGGGCTGGGACTTGTAAAGAAAAGAATAAAATAAAAAACAGGTCCCTGACCCCTACCCTCACACCTCGTCCCCATGGATCATCCATGCCAACCCATGCCACCTCATGCCCCCCACCCATCCCCATGGTCCCTCATATCCTCCATGACAACCTATGCTACTTTACCCATCCCATACCCCTTTATAGCCCCATGGCAACTTAATGCTAGCTCATGCCAACCCATGCCCCCCCACCCGCCTTTGCCCTTCCATACTCCATGCCAACTCACCCCGTATCCACCATGGGCAGACCTCAAGGCCCATGCTAAAATGAAATAAAGTTCTAAGTATCTATTGATGCCTTCACTATTTTATAAAAAACCTATCATTGACAAAACTTCATTCACTACATTTAAATTTCTTGAACTACTTAATCCCTTAGTTAATACATATTTCCTTCATGTACTTAATCCCATATAAAACCATGCATTTGTATTCATAGCCCATATCAAGGACTTTATAACTACTTGGAGCTATCAATCAAACTGTGAACTGACTGGCACCCCACTGTGATAATGATAGGTTGGGAAGTAGTCATGCAGCACAGATCCTGTAATGAAAGCCATCAGGCTTGTCACCAGATCGGGTGGAATAGCAAGCATCAATTTTTTAAACTTCCGTCAGTTTATTTTTAAATTTAAAGGCCATGAAATTTAAATGCCTAGACAGCTTGACAATTTCAATGAGTTTTTTCACTTTGCATGCATATTCATGTCTACATTTAACAATCCCTTGGGCACTGACCTCTCCCAAAAGTGTCTCTGGACCTATCCCAAAAGGTACTCTACATGCCTAAAGAACTCTGGTAACTTTACACCTTCTCTTGAAAAGTGGAAAGCCCACAAGTTGTGTTTTGGATATCTCACTAATGAAAATTGGATTTGTTTGAAGGCAACTGCACTTTTCACCTTGCAGCTGCCTCTGTGAACCACTAATTTGCAAACTGTAACCAGCCCCAGTTCACCCTCTGGCGAAAATGGTGGGGGCCAGGTTCATGGGCTTTTAATGTGGCGCGTGAGCGGAATTTTCGGAATTGGTGCTCTGGCACCATTTTGACAAAGCTTGAGAACCCTCTCCATCATTGCAAAGATTCAGACCTTCATGTCAAGTTATTTTTGGATGAAGCACCAGTGAATCTCCTTGGGATGACTTACTACATTAAAGATGCTATATAAATAGAAGTTGTTGTTATATTGTTATTGTTATGGGTTCAAGTCTCACTCCAGACTTGAGTATAAAATCTAGGCTGACACTTCTGTTGTTTTTCTGATGAAACATTAAACTGAGGCCCATCTGCCCTCTCAGGTGAATGGCAGTATTCCAAAGAAGGACCACGGGGTTCTCCCTGGTGTTCTGGGGCCAACATCTATCTCTCTGTTGACGTCACTAAGCTGATTATCTGATTATTATCCCATTGTTACTTGTGGGATCTTGCTGTCTGCGAATTGGCTGCCATGTTTCCTACATTACAGCAGTGACTGCCCTTCATGGTACTGTCAAAGTCTGAGCCTTTTGGATTTTTCTTTTCTCTATACTGTGGGGAACAGGCAAGCGAGGCCTTCATTAGTCCATTAATGAGAGCCCCACACTGTGTCATGGGCTTATGTTTCTATGAACAGGGTTCATGCAGTTTTGCTGCTGGATTTTCCACCAACTCGAGACAGTTTGAACGTACAGAAATTCTGTTTTATTTGGGATTGTTTCCACTTTGGAATGGATGTGGAGGGGCATTGCTCCTGTACAGTGCCCAGTGAAGGCTTCCCTCCAATTTCCACCCTCTCCAGGAGGTTGTACCCTGCACTGAGTAACGTTTCTACAGAGACCAGCTGCCTCTTGGGACCAGCCCCCAATGTTGGCCACTGGTGAGCTGGTCAATGAAGTTGAATTTAAACACTCAGTTGGAGAAAACCCAACCCGTGGGTCAAAACTGGCTCTTTGGCTGTGAAAGATATTACACCGTACTCAGTCCTGTCTTCACCCCACATCCACATGCCTGCACTCTCCAACAGGAGCTCTGACCGTTCCCCAGCCAGGAATCCTGTCTATCACCACTTTCATTAACCAGGCATCAGAATTATTACTAGGAGTAAAATACTGCAGATGTTGGAAATCGGAAATAAAAACTGAAATTGCTGGAAATGCTCAGCAGGTCAGGCAGTGTCTCTGGGGTTCTGATGAAAGGTCTAACTCTGTTTCTCTCTCCACAGATGCTTCCTGACCTGTTGAGTGTTTCCAGAATTTTCTGTGTTTTGTTTCAGCAAAGTTATGAAGTAAACTTTCAGTGAGCTTCTGTAAATTTTGTCCACGGTCTGTGTTGATTTAAAGTGCTGAGAGTGAAATCTGTTTTTAGAAATAGAATTCGATCTCCTCCAGGGTCCTTCCTTCTACCTTTGCTGTTTCCTCTCTGACCTCTGTTCTGCCAGTTTCTGTGCATCTAGCAAAGGGTTACATCAATCAGATCTCTCTCTTGTGGTGTTGGTGAAAATCCTTGATCTCTGCCACAATTGGTTACTTCTGACGATGATGTCAACACAAGTTTGCTCCCATCCCGACTGCACTGGTCTGAAACTGGCAGAACCTGTCAGTACGGGTGTGGGATCACAGGGCTGCTGATGGTGATGTTTTAGAATGTGCTCCCGAGGGATCCACCAGGGATACCTGAAGAAATACGGTAAGGTTGCAAAGCATGCAATGGTCTTTATGTTCACAACCAGGAAACACAGCACCAGATTACAACAGACTCCAAATAATCCAGGGAACCAAAATAAGCTTAAGTAATTTACTGGGTAAGTCACAATTATTAAATATTTTAAAAAATTGTTTAATCATAGAAAATGATAGCACAGAAGGCCATTTGGTGCATTGTGCATGTGCTGGATCTTCAACTGAAAGCCCTTTTCCTTAATTATCCTCCCCTTGTCCTTTTAAAATCTTTCCCTTCAAATACTTATCCAATTCCCTTTTAAATGATTTTACATTCTCTGCCTCAGTAACCCCCTTGTGGTAAAACATTCCATGCCTTAACAACCCCTCTGTGTGAAAACATCTCTTCTAACCCTCCCTTTTATTACTGTGAAATTCCTCAGTCTATCTGCATGTTTAAAGCTTTTCTTTGGCAGTTGTGTTTATGTACAGGGTGGTTATAAATTCCTGATGCAACTTTAACCTTTAATAAATTTAGATGTACATGTCATAGAAGCAAATCGCATATGAAAGCATTATTCATAAAGTTCTTAAATATTAATGCTGTTGTGAATGCCATGTGAATGCTTTCCTGACTGGAAATAGCAACAGTGGATGGAAAAGTGAACTGTGTGTTCTATGGCAAGTAGAATTGAAGTCCGGAATCGGTGGGAGAAGAAAATACAAAGCTCATCGTAGGAAAAATACAGCGCTTCGGAACTCAATTAACAATTGGATGAAATGGTTTCTATTCAGTGTACATTCAAAGTTATGAAAGGTTAAAGTTACACATGGCCTTTAAACACCCTGAACGATAGAAATCTTTCTGTATTAATATCATTGAAGGAGACATATTGTGTGATGCATTTAAAAGTCATTAAGAAAAATTCCTTGCCCTTGACCCCAACCAGTTTGATTTCTTCAAATTGTATTTCATTTTACGAACAGAGGGAGGGTGAAAATACTGGGAGGAGCTGATCAATGAGAGTCTGTCCTGGATTAGAAATGTACTTCAACAGACAGCACATTGCAATCAGCAGTCCTCAGGGAGCTTGGTGCCTGCAATGCGAAGGTGTTCCATTCCCCAGCACTAACATCCCTCTCACCAACACAAGGTTTTCATAAACAGGTCATTCAGAATGCACTCCCACCAGGGATTTTACTGACCGATTTGGCAGAACAACCCTGGGAAAATGGTGTTGAAGCTGTTTTCCCAGGATTCACATGGCCCCTCAGTAAATCTTTCAACACAGAAGGAGCCTCTTCCACCCACTGTGCCTGTGCTGGCTCTTTGGCAGAACTGTTCCATTAATCCCACTCCCACCTTCTTTCCCCATAATCCTGTAAATATTTTCTGTTCAAGAATTTAGCCAACTCTTTTTTGAAAGTGGCTATTCAATCTGCTTCCACCACATTTCAGGTGTGGCACATTTCAAATCAGATTTCACTGCATAAAATAATGTCATCTCTGGTTCTTTCACCAATCACCTTAAATAAGCCTCAACAAAAACAGAATTACCTGGAAAAACTCAGCAGGTCTGGCAGCATCGGCGGAGAAGAAAAGAGTTGACGTTTCGAGTCCTCATGACCCTTCGACAGAACTTGAGTTCGAGTCCAAGAAAGAGTTGAAATATAAGCTGGTTTAAGGTGTGTGGGGGGGGGGCAGAGAGAGAGACAGATTGCGGACAGACTGCAAGAATGACCCAAACCTCCCTGTCGCTTGCCATTTTAACACTCCACCCTGCTCTCTTGCCCACATGTCTGTCCTTGGCCTGCTGCATTGTTCCAGTGAAGCCCAACGCAAACTGGAGGAACAACACCTCATCTTCCGACTAGGCACTTTACAGCCTTCCGGACTGAATATTGAATTCAACAACTTTAGGTCGTGAGCTCCCTCCCCCATCCCCACCCCCTTTCTGTTTCCTCCTTCCCTTTTTTTTCCAATAAATTATATAGATTTTTCCTTTTCCCACCTATTTCCATTATTTTTAAATATCTTAAAATCTTTTATGCTCTCCCCACCCCCACTAGAGCTATACCTTGAGCGCCCTACCATCCATTCTTAATTAGCACATTCGTTTAGATAATATCACCAACTTTAACACCTATGTGTTCTTTTGTATTATTGTTGTTGACATCTTTTGATGATCTGTTTCTATCATTGCTTGTTTGTCCCTACAACCACACACCCCCCTCCACTTCTCTCTCTCTGCCCCCCCCCCCCACACACCTTAAACCAGCTTATATTTCAACTCTTTCTTGGACTCGAACTCAAGTTCTGTCGAAGGGTCATGAGGACTCGAAACGTCAACTCTTTTCTTCTCCGCCGATGCTGCCAGACCTGCTGAGTTTTTCCAGGTAATTCTGTTTTTGTTTTGGATTTCCAGCATCCGCAGTTTTTTTGTTTTTAAATAAGCCTCCTCTGTCTACCAAGCCTTCAGCCATAGCAAAGAGTTTCTCTTGATTTATTCTAACCCTTTCATGATTTTGTGCACCTCTGTCAAATCTTCTTGGAATCTTCTCTGCTTTAAAGAGAAAATCCCAAGCTGTTCCAGTGTCACCACATTCCTGAAGTCCCTCAGCCCTGGAACACTCCAGTAAATCTCTTCTGCACTCCCTTGAAGGCCTGGACATCCTTTCTAAAGTGTGATGCCCAGAATTGTGCTCCACCTGAGGAATGACAAGTACTTTATAAAAATTTAGTGTAACGTTTTTGCTTTTGCGCTCTATAATAAAGCCCTGACGACATATAATTTTTAACAACCTTTATAAACCTGTCCCATCACCTCCAAACATCTGTTCTGTTCCTGCAAAACCTTTAAAATTATAACTTTGAGTTCATAATGTCTCTCTTCAATCTTCCTATCCAATAGCACCCCTCTCACATTCTCAAACTGCTCAGTGTGTCTTTGGGATAAAAACAAAAAACTGCGGATGCTGGAAATCCAAAACAAAAACAGAATTACTGGAAAAACTCAGCAGGTCTGGCAGCATCGGCGGAGAAGAAAAGGGTTGACGTTTCGATTCCTCATGACCCTTCAACAGAACTAAGTAAAAATAGGAGAGGGGTGAAATATAAGGGATGACTGTAATAGATACATTATCAGTTTTCTATTGTGAAAGGAATTTCAGTGCCAGTTCACAGCAATAGCTTCTGACACCCTCCCCCAGCCCTGAGTTCAGTTCATAATTAGTTGGGGGATAGCTACCAGTTTTTGCTAAAATAATAAAGATCAGGAAATGTAAGAAATTACTTGATTCACCCTCCTTGCCAGAAATATCAGACACTCCATCTCCTATTGGTAGCGGTGGTTCAGTTGGTAGCACTCACCTCCTCTGAGTCAGAGGATTGTGGGTTCAGCTTCCACTCCAGAGCCTAATCCAAACTGACACTTCAATGCAGTGCTGTGGGAGTGCTGCACTATCAGAAGTGCTATCTTTCAGATGACATTAAACTGAGGCCCCCTGATCACATGGTGCTGTTGAAGGTAAGAGCAGGGGAGCTTACCACAGTGTCCTGGTCAATATTTGTCCCTCAGTCAACACCTAAAACAGATTATTTGCTCATTTATCACATTGCTGTTTGTGGGATCTTGCTGTGTGCAATTGGCTGCCTACATTACAACAGTGACAGCACTTCAAAAGAGACCAATGGCTGTCAAGTGCTTTGACTGAGATGCTCTGAGATTATGAAAGGTGCTAGAAAAATGCAAGTCTTTCTATTATTGTTGGTAATATTTGCCGTAAATGTCTGATCAAATTGCGAATTAGATGGAATAATTAGTTACAGCTGAGAAAATAATGTTAGCAAATCTCCAGGGCCTGGAACTCAAAATGTCAGCGAACGAACGGGAGACAGGATCTATCGTAAATACTGTCCCGTGCAAAGTCGGAGAGCAATCAGCAAGTGAATGAGTGAGTGAGTGAGTGAGTGAGGGAGAAAAAACAGGCAGGAATTCAATTCTGTTCCAGATTAAACAGATTCAATCAAACATTATACCATCCCTCTCCCAGCCAAGCTTCAACCCGCACGGGACTCTGTGCATTAAAGATTAATGTTGCAAAAAGCTGATTGCTTCCTAATCCGAGCAAGCATTATTGCCCATAAAACATAATTTAATCATTCTTTAATCTGCCCCTGCTCTCTCCGTTCAGGCAAAGCCTGCCAGTGTTATTAATTCACGTTGGATCACATGCTGATAAACCTATTTTAATACGAAAGATTGGTCAGAATCCGTTGCTGGCGTGGAATGGCGGGGATTATTTGAGACTGCAGGATTAAGCAGCCATCGTAATGTTCAATTAGGACAATAGAAAGAGTAACAATAATGGGTGGCTGATTACACGGGTTCATTTCATTAAATAGAAGTCATTTGGTATTTTATTATTTTGCAAACTCTTAGGTTTTTTTAGTCCAACTAAATCTATAACCTAAACTTTAAATAGTTATCCTTTTATAAAGAAAGATTTGCATTTATCTAGTGCCTTTCATGCCCCTAGGACATCTCAAACATTCTCCAGCAAATTAAGTATTTTTGAAGTGGATTCATTGTTGTAATGTAGGAAACACAGCATCCAATTGAGCACAGCAAGCTCCCACAAACAGCCATGTAATAATGACCAGATATTCTGATCTTGTGATGTTGACTGAGGAATAAATATTGTCCAGGGCAGGGCAGCTCGTCTTTGAAATAGTTCCCTGGGGACACAGGGCTTAGGTTTAACACTTATCTGAAAGACACCTCTGACAGTGGAGCATTCCCTCAGTACTGCACTGGATCAGCAGTTACATTTTGCAGCCAAGAGTTTTGTTAGAATGATTTGCTCGTAGGATTTGAGCATCGCTGGCAAAGCCAGCATTTGTTGCCCATCCTTAATTGTTGTTGAGAAGGTGGTGGTGAGCTACCTTCTTGAACCGCTGCACTCTGTGTGGTGGAGGTACACTCAGAGTGTTGTTAGGGAGGGAGTTCCAGGAGTTTGATTTGGGAATTGAACCCACAAGTTTTTGACTCAAGTGTGCTGCTCAGAGTCACAGCAAACATCACAATTCCTGTTTTAAGGTGATCCCTTAATTTTGCTGTCAGAGTGCCTATTGTCATGGCAGCAGGTCCCCAACTACGGAGCTAAATCACCACCTTTTCAAGGCAAGTAGGGAGAGCAATAAATGCCAATCTTCCCAGTGGCAGCCACATTTTGAGAATAAATCTAAAAGATATATTTGTTTGGCCCATCTTTCACTCCACTTGTAGTGAGCTGTTGTTCTCAATCATGGCACAGGGAGAAGGTGCCACATCAAGGCCTATTCCACTCAGACGGAGCTGGGGAGGTGTCAGAGGGAGACATTCCTCAGTATATGCTCTATTGGCCAATGTTGACGGGGATGGAGGGTGGGGGGCTCAGAAGAAGTTGGCCCATTCATTCGGGTGCCCCAGTGTATATTCAGGAACAGAGTGGTCTTGACCAGCTAGTGCTGGCCTTTCGTGACCATTTTGAATGCCTCTGGGATCCCAATTTGCTGATCACTGCCCTCCCAGTGCAAGACTCTTTATGAGGCACACAACAGAGGGCCAAGCTTTCCTTATCATGAGAAACACTCCTTGTCCCCCTGACTGGGAGGGATCAGAAAAAATGTGAAAAGAAGCTTCCATTTCTGGGACGCTTCTGTCCATAGCTTCTCCTCCCAACAGGTTAGTTCTGACAGGGAAACCACAAAAGCTTCCCCACATAAATTTGGGATTTAGATTGCAGTTGGGTCTCAGTCATGTCATTGGAACCCAATGTCCATGTTTCAAGCTGAATCCCTCGACCTTTCTGTGGGTTAAACTGCATTAAGTTGGGGGTTAAAACTCCCCCTCCTCATTGCACATTGCCCATCATCTCCAACATGAATTAGGTGGGGCTTTAAAACCGGTGAATCGGGGTTCTGCTCTGCTCTTGGTGACTGAAGATTCAACTCCCAACTTAACCCTCACAACATTGATTTCTTTCTCTTTTGCAAGTGGAGCTGTTGCTGGAATATCTCATCCAGTGAATTCTGTTCGTGCACGAGGACCAATGAGCATTCATAGAATCATAAAATGGTTACTGCACAGGAGGCCATTCAGCCCATTTTATCTGTGCTGACTCTCTGAAAAGAGCAATTCACCTAGAGCCACTGCCCTGTCTTTTCCCTGTAGCCCTGTAATTTTGTCCTTTTCAGATAATGATACAATTTACTTTTGAATGACCCTATTGAAACAGCCTCTACCACACTGTCAGGCAGTGCATTCTAGATCCTAACCACTCACTGCGTGCAAAAGTTTCTCCTTATACTGTAACTCCATTGCTTCTTTTGCCACTTACATTAAATCTATGCCCTCTCATTCTCGATCCTTCCTCCACTGGGAATAGTTTCTACTTATTATTCTGTCCAGGCCCCTAATGATACCTTCAGTGCATTATTGCATGAACTGAATGTTTAAGAAGTATTAACCCATGAGTGATAATAATAAATACTTGTGGAGGAAATGAACAGGGGAGTGGATCTAATTGGTAACTTTCAGAGAGTGGGCACAGGCATGATGGACAGATTAGCTTCCTTGTGTGCGGCTGGAGGCTGCAATAATACTAACCCCACTCTCTCATAAATCATGAGATAATCTCTTATAAATCAAGAGATTTGCTGTAAAAATTGCGAGTTGCTATTTTTTTCAAACATAATGCAATATAGATTGACTGTTGGTTTATAAACCTCATTAGTGTTTTTTGAATAGTTCTTTACAAAAACGATATTAATGCATCTGAAATGCTTTACAATTTATTTTTAAATCCTACCTCTTATCTGAGTTGGATCATGAGTCCACCTGAAGCAGAGGGATCCAATGCTCCATTGGGTCAGTGAATCTGCAGCAAAATGCATTAGATTTGGAAATCAGACCTCAAAGCTGTTGAATGTTGGGCAGGAAGACAAGAGGGTACATCATATTATTACATCAATATGTATCACTCTGTTAGATCGATTGAGATATCTCTCTTAGCTTCAAGGAATTGGGCTATAAGTAATATTTTTTAACGTGTTTGTGAGCACTTATTTGTTAGTTATCAATGTCCTTAAGCTAGCGTGTTACTTTTTTCATTCACTCATGGGATGTGGACGTTGTTGGCTAAGCCAGCATTTCCCATCCCTACTTGCACTTGGAGAGGGTGGTGGTGAGTTGCCTTCCTGAACCATTGCAGTCCATGTGCTGTTAGGGAGAAAGTTCCAGAACTTTGACCCAGTGACAGTGAAGAAACAGCGATATATTTCCAATTCAGGATGGTGTGTGGCTTGGAGAAGGACTTCCAGGTGGTGGTGTTCCCATGTGCCTGCTGCCCTTGTCCTTCCAGATGCTAGCGGACGTGGATTTTGAAGATGCTGTCTAAGGAGCCTTGGTGAGCTCCTGCAGTGCATCTTGTAGATGGTACACACTGCTGCCACTGTGCGTTAGTGGTGAAGGGAGTAAATGTTTTTGCAGGCCGCCTTTGACCAAGTGTGGCATCAATGAGTCCGAGCAAAACTGGAGTCAATGGGAATCAGGGGGGAAACTCTCCGCTGGTTGTAGTAATACACAGCACAAAGGAAGATGGTTGTGGTTGTTGGAGGTCAATAATCTCAGCTACTGCAGGAGTTCCTCAGGGTAGTGTCCTAGACCCAACCATCTTCAGTTGCTTCTTCAATGACCTTCCTTCCATCATAAGGTCAGAGGTGAGGATGTTCACACAATGTTCAGCACCATTTGCATCTATTCAGATACTGAAGCAGCCCATGTCCAAATGCAGCAAGACCTGGACAATATCCAGGCTTGGGCTGAAAAGTGGCAAGTAACATTTGTGGCACACAAGTGCCACGCAATGACCATCTCCAACAAGAGAGAATCTAATCATCGCCCGTTGACATTCAATGGCATAACCATCGCTGAATCCCCTACAATCAACATCCTAGGAGTTACCATTGACCAGAAACTGAACTGGACTATTTAAATACTGTGGCTACAAGAGCAGATCAGGGGCTAGGAATCCTGCAGCGAGTAATTAATCTTCTGACTCCCCAAAGCCTGTCTACATCTATAAGGCACAAGTGAGGAGTGTGATGGAATACTCTGCACTTGCCTGGATGAGCACAGCTCCAGCAACACTGAAGAAGTTTGACAGCATCCAGGACAAAGCAGCCCATTTAATTGGCACAAAAACAAAAAACTGTGGATGCTGGAAATCCAAAACAAAAACAGAATTACCTGGAAAAACTCAGCAGGTCTGGTAGCATCGGCGGAGAAGAAAAGAGTTGACATTTCGAGTCCTCAAGACCCTTCAACAGAACTAGGTGAATCCAAGGAGAGGGGTGAAATATAAGCTGGTTTAAGGTTGTGGGTGGGGAAGTGTTGGGTGGGGGGAGAGAAGTGGAGGGGGTGGTGTGGTTGTAGGGACAAACAAGCAATGATAAGAGCAGATAATCAAAAGATGTCACAGACAAAAGAACAAAAAAACACAAAGGTGTTGAAGGTGGTGATATTATCTAAATGAATGTGGTAATTAAGAAGGGCACTCAAGGTACAGCTCTTGTGGGGGTGGGATGGAAAGACTAGCAGGGCATAACAGATTTAAAAATAATGGAAATAGGTGGGAAAAGAAAAACCTATATAAATTATTGGAAAAAACAAAAGGAAGGGGGAAGCAACAGAAAGGAGGTGGGGATGGAGGAGGGAGTTCAAGACCTAAAGTTGTTGAATTCAATATTCAGTCTGGAAGGCTGTAAAGTCCCTAGTCGGAAGATGAGGTGTTGTTCCTCCAGTGTGCGTTGGGCTTCACTGGAACAATGCAGCAAGGCAAGGACAGACATGTGGGCAAGAGAGCAGGGTGGAGTGTTAAAATGGCAAGCGACAGGGAGGTTTGGGTCTTTTTTGCGGACCCTTGCACAAACATTCACTCCCTCCACCACTGGTGAACAGTGGCAGCAGTGTGTACCATCTATAAAATGAACTGCAGAAACACACCAAGGCTCCTTAGGCAGTACCTTCCAGACCCATGACCATTACCATTTAGAAGGACAAGAGCAGCAGATGCATAGGAAGTCCCCTCCAAGTCACTCACCATCTTAACTTGGAAATATATCGCTGTTCCTTCACTGTTGCTGAGTCAAGATCCAGGAACTCCCTCCCTTACAGCACAGTAAGTACACTGTGGTTACCTACACCACAGGGACTACAACAGTTCAAGAAGGCAGCTCACCACCACCTGCTCAAGGGCAATTAGGGATGGGCAATAAATGCTACCCTAGCCAGCGATGCCCACATCCTGTAAATTAATAAGAAAACCAAGGCTGTGATGAGGTCAGGAGCTGAGTGACCCTGGCAGAGTCCAAGCTGAACATCAGTGAGCAAGTTATTGCTAAGCAAGTGCCACTTGATAGCACTGTTGATGACCCCTTCCATCACTTTACTGATGATCGAGAGTAGACTGACGGGGCGGTAATTGGCTGGGTTGGATCTGTATTGCTTTTTGTGCACAGGATATACCTGGGCAATTTTTCACAGTGTTGTAGCTGTACTGGAACAGCTTGGCTAGAGGTGCAGCAAATTCTGAAGCACCTGAATATTGTCAGAGCCCACAGTCTTTGCAGTATCCAGTGCCTTCAGCCGTTTCTTGATATCACGTGGAGTGAATCGAATTGGCTGAAGACTGGCATCTGTGATGCTGGGGACCTTTGGAGGAAGCCAAAATGGATCATCCACTCGACACTTCTTGCTGAAGATTGTTGCAAATGCTTCAGCCTTATCTTACGCACTGATGCGCTGGGCTCCACCATCATTGAGGATGGGGATATTTGAGGAGCCTCCTCCTCCAGTGAGTTGTTTAATTGTCCACCATCATTCACGACTGGGTGGGGCCAGACTGCAGAGCTTGGATCTGATCCGTTGGTTGTGGAATTGTTTAGCTCTGTCTACCACTGCTTCCACTGTTTGGCGTGCAAGTAGTCCTGAGTTGTTGCTTCACTAGACTGACACCTCATTTTTAGGTATGCCTGGTGCTGCTCCTGCACTCTTCATTGATCCAGGGTTGATCCCCTGGGTTGGTGGGAATTGTAGAGTGAGCAATATACCAGACCATGAGGTTACACATTGTGGCTGAGTGCAGTTCTGCTGCTTCTGATGGGCCACAGCACTTCATGGATGCCCAGTCTTGAGTTGCTAGATTTGTTTGAAATCTATCCCATTTAGCACAGTGGTAGTGCCACACAACACAATGGAGGGTATCCTCAATGTGAAGGTGAGACTTCATCTCCACAAAGGCTGTGCAGTGGTCACTGCTACTGATTCTGTCGTGTACAGAAACATCTGCGGCAGGCAGGTTGGTGAGGATGAGGTCAAGTATGTTTTTCCCTCTTGTTGGTTCCCTCACTACCAGCCACAGACCCAGTCTAGCAGTTATGTCCTTTAGGACTCAGCCAGCTGGGTCAGTAGTGTTGCTACCAAGCCACTCTTGGTGATGGACATTGAAGTCCCCCACCCAGAGTACATTCTGTGCCCTTGCCACCCTCAATGCTTCCTCCAAGTGGTGTTCAACATGGAGGAGCACTGATTCATCAGCTGAGGAGGCACAGTTCATGGTTATCAGCAAGAGGTTTCCTTGCCCACGTTTGAGCGGATACCATAAGACTTCACCGTGTCCGGACTCCCAGGGCAATACCCTCCTGACTGTATACCACTGTGCTGCCACCTTCGCTAGGTCTGTCCTGCCGGTGGGTATGGTGATGATGGTGTCTGGTGTGTGATCTGTAAGGTATGATTCTGTGAGTATTACTATGTCTGGCTGTTGCTTGTTAGGAAATGCATACATGCATATCTGTTTATTCTTTGAGAAGCATTTAATTTGGCCTGTGTGTGTTGATCATAAATGGATTTCTCCATGTGTTATTCATCATTGTTTATTGGTCAATTGCAAATTCTGTGAAGCTTCGTTTTTGAGTTTATTTACTTATTTCTCTCTGTTAATTCAAGTCCCCGCCCATTCCTACCAGCTGTGAGACAACAACAACAACTTGGGCTTCCCACATCAGCCGCGCTGGCAGCCAACCAACTGCAGCATCAGGGAGGTGGCGCTGGCCAAGATGGAGTGGGAATGAGAAAAATGAGTCACAACATCGAAATATAGAACTACCCAAAAGCCTCCCCCTTACTGAGCTGGAACTGGGGGAGCTGACACGGAGAAGACATCTGGGACTAGAGTCAACTTAGGTTTGGGACCCAGGCATCATGGCAGCTCCAGGTCTGGCAAAGCAAAGTGCTTATGTAGACCCCACTGTAGCACAAGGGTGTTTGGCATAGCAGGGGTTAATGTGGGATTGGAGAAGAGTGCAGCCCACAGTATGCTGTAGAGAATCACATGATGGTAGGCTGAGTACAGTAGAGTCTAGCAGAAGCCAGATGGAGATGGTACCTAGTTAGGGCTATATCCTGGAGATGTATATAGTTATGCTGTTAATAAACACTTAATGATCAACCGCACAAGCCTCCAGACCTCTATGTGAGAGACAGAATAACCCTCACAACATGGTGGCAGTGCTGAAGAAGCTGAAGTAGCACCCTGGAATCTCAAGGCATGAAAACTAAAGAAAGTGAAGTCCTGACATGACTGAACTGCACCTGAACCAAAGCCACAGCCGGAGTTCGCCCAAATTGAAGCTCTATTGTAGACATGGAGCCTGAGAGACAGAAGAAAGATCCATTGTGCAGATGAACAGCCAAACTTGATTGAATGCAGTGTCAAAGGACCTAGCTGGATCACAAAAAGGTGAGCAAAATTCACTAAACGTTTAAAAATAATCGGGGTGCTAATCTGACAGAAGATACCGAGTGTTTAACCAGCGCTGCTGGAAGAATGCTGCAGCTGGGTCCGGACATGGAGCCACACCAAACGACAGATGAGCTCCATTGAGGAAGAAAGAAGCTTTTAAAATGGCAGCCAGAGTTTAAAATCACCTGCTTATCAGGTTTTATACATTTAGAAAACCCACTTGCTAACCCAAACAGTTGAATTTTATCATTTCCTGCTTAAAGAGTTGGGCCTGCGATCACTGTAGGAGGTCTCCAAGACCTGGTCGGCATGGGAAGAAGCATTGAAAGGATTGAAAAGAGAATTAAAGCTGTACTCCCCGGTTAGGAAAACAGCCATGGCTGGTGAATTAAAATTACCACACCAATCTGAGCTCATGCAAGGGCCAAACTGGGCATCATGAAGAAGAAAATTTCTCAATTACAGGAGTATCACAGAATCACAGTGCAGAAGAGTCCCTTCGGCCCATCGGGTCTGCACTGACATGTGAGAAACCCCTGACCTACCTACCTAATCCCATTTGCCAGCTCTTGGCCCATAGCCTTGAATGTTATGATGTGCCAAGTGCTCATCCAGGTACTTTTTAAAGGATGTGAGGCAACCCGTCTCCACCACCCTCCCAGGCAGCGCATTCCAGACTGTCACCACCCTCTGGGTAAAAACGTTTTTCCTCCTGACCCTCATCTTGAACTTATGCCCCCTCGTGACTGACTCTTCAGCTAAGGGGAACAGCTGCTCCCTATCCACTCTGTCCATGCCCCTCATAATCTTGTACACCTCGATCAGGTCACCCCTCAGTCTTCTCTGCTCCAACGAAAACAACCCAAGTCTATCCAACCTCTCTTCATAACTTAAGGGTTTTATCCCAGGCAACATCCTGGTGAATCTCCTCTGCACCCCCTCCAGTGCAATCACATCCTCCCTATAATGTGGCGACCAGAACTGCACACAGTACTCCAGCTGTGGTCTTACCAAGGTTCTATGCAACTCCAACATGATCTCCCCCACTTCTGTAATCTATGCCTCGATTGATAAAGGCAAGTGTCCCATATGCCTTTTTCACCACCCCACTAACATGCCTCTCTGCCTTCAGAGATCTATGGACACACACGCCAAGGTCCCTTTGTTCCTCAGAACTTCCTAGTTCCATGCCGTTCATTGAATAATTCCTTGTCAGATTGCTCCTTCCAAAGTGTATCACCTCACAATTTTCAGGGTTAAATTCCATCTGCCACTTATCTGCCCATTTGACCATCCCGTCTATATCTTCCTGTAGCCCAAGACACTCAACCTCAAAGTTAACCATCCGGCCAATCTTTGTGTCATCTGTACATCTGGATTAAGTAGGAAATCAGAGGCAGTTCAATTTAATGAGTTTTTATACTTATTTGGTGAAGTTGCCTAATGCAAGGCACTGATGAATCCTCAACAAAAACAGAATTACCTGGAAAAACTCAGCAGGTCTGGCAACATCGGCGGAGAAGAAAAGAGTTGACGTTCGAGAAAAGAGTTGACGTTTCGAGTCCTCATGATCCTTCAACAGAACTTCCAGTTCCAGCACAAGGAGGCTTTGAAAGATACAAAATGGTTGAATATTGAGAAGAATGCAATGTGCAAAAATCTGAATCATGTGCAGACTCAGTACCTAGCTCCAGGCAAGAA
This sequence comes from Carcharodon carcharias, assembly GCF_017639515.1. NCBI lineage: Eukaryota > Metazoa > Chordata > Chondrichthyes > Lamniformes > Lamnidae > Carcharodon > Carcharodon carcharias. Next base: position 1,822,300 of record NC_054500.1, read on the forward strand.
CAAGGAGGAAATAACGACGCAGAATTCCATTTTTGGCAAATCAAAGAGGGAGTTGGAAGAACTCAACCAGAAGGACAGCCAAGTACAATACCAAGCAAAAAAAGATACTCAAAGAAATTGCTGCCTTGAAAGACTCTTTGAAGAATCAATACTTGCCCCTGGAAGAACAGGAAGAATTAAAAAAGATGTTGAATACTACTTCAGAAAAAGCTGCATTTAAACTATCAGTAGTGACACAACAATGCACTGGAGCACAGGGGGTGAGAAGGCAAGAGCTGAACAAGAAAATACACAGTTGAAGAACAGCGGATTGTCCTTCAGGACAAAATGTAAATAGAGTACATTGCCTTTCAGTAGCGTGAAGAAATAAAGACTGCCTTGAACAGCAGAAGGGAGGAACAGCAGAACAATGTTGAGCAGACTATTGTATTACAAGAAAACGCAAGACAAGACAATTGAGCTTTGCAAAGAAGAGGGAAACCTGTTGAAGGACCTTCATGTTCTACAAGAATCCCTCAGGTCAAAGTCTGTTCATCTGGAAAATTATGGAGAGAAGCAAAATGAATTTAATGTCACTCTGAAATAACTGAAGAACAAGTTGGCAGAGAAGACTCAGCAATGTTTTATTTTCCAGGAGGAAGCCAAGAAACATAAGAGAGACATTGCAGAACTGAATATCAAGAAACTAGAAGGAAAAGCACTGGATGCCTCAAGCTTTTGGAGAATCATCGAGTCAGTGAAAAATGAAATGGCTGAAATGAATTCAAGAATGTAGAATGGCAAGAGAAAATAGAAGCTCTCACAAAGCAGTGTGAAGAGTCTCAGAAACAATTAACAGAACTGCAGTTATAGAATGTGAGCTTAAAGGGTAGCACAGAGGAAGGCTCTGCTAAGGGAAAACTGATCAGCGTAGAGAACCAATGTTCACGGACGAAAGATGAGCATGCTAATGAAAACAAGAACTATGAGAATACTGGAGCTCATAGGATGTAGAACAGTTAAAGGAGGACTTGAAAAGCTTAAATGATAACCTTGCAGAACCAAATTCGATGCAGACAGATCATCAATAAGAGCTTAATGAAATTCAAGTATCAAGAGTCTCTAGTAGTATCGTGAAAAATCCTGAAACAAGAAAAGGAATAGCTGATGAATCAAAACAGTTGGTTGAATGCAGAATTAATAACCAAAACTGATGAAATTCTTGAACTTCGATCCAATCTGAAGAACCTGAAAGGTGAGATGCACAGTACGAAAGAGCAAATCCAGACTTGAAAATCAGAAAAGAAAAATTCTAAGTAACAGATGAAGATTCAATGAGTGAATTGAATGAGCCTAAGGAGCTGTCATTGACCAAGGAAGAAAGATTCTGAAAGGAACTGAATGCCTAGATGAAGTTGTTAAGCTTGTATAAGGATTTTGCAGTTAACTCTGAAACAAAGATAACTAAACTCACCAGAGTAGTTGGTGATCTGAATGAAAAGATGCATGGGTTTGCAAAAGAATTGGAAAATAAGAAAGTAATCAAATATTTGGGTGAAATAGTGAAACAAATGAAAATGATGGTTCCAGTTTTTGAAACGTCAACTTCCAGCAGGATCACGGCAGACCCCACAGAAAAAGAAACCCCGAGTCCACTCTGTGAATGAGCAGTGTGAACATTCCCTCTGGAAGGAGCAGGATAAGCCTATGGAGTCCAAACAAAGCAGATGGGTTGTCAATAAGGAGAAATTCAACTCCAAGAAACGCAAAGAGCAAATCAGATGGAGACAACCAAGTACCTGAAACACAGAATTCTACAATTTCAACACTGAACCAAGAAAATCTGTCCAAAAGCAACTGAGGCTACCACTCTCCTAAAGTAATCTGGAAGAATTATCAAGCCTCCAGACTGACTGAATTTATGAAGTCAGAGACATGAGAGGATGGCAGTAGGGGGTTGGAGAAGGGGCCACATGGAAAGATTATATTGTACATATATTTGGGTAAAGACTTGGGGAGAGGTGTAATATGAGGGTGTTCAGCATAGCAAGGGTTAATGTGGGACTGGAGAACAGCACTGTCCACAGTATGATGTAGAGTCACATGATGCTAGAAGGATTACAGCAGAGTCTAGCAGAGGTCAGCATGGAGATAGTACCTAGTTAGGGCTATACACTGGGATTGCATATAGTTATGAATCGCTAATAAACACACTGATTTTCAACAACACAAGCCTCCACACCCCTTCATAAGACACAATACAAACCATTACAACACCCATTCCCTCCACAGTCAGCTCTTGGGGCAGAATTTTTCAGTTGGCGTGCTGAGGCGGTCCACACACTGACATGTAAAATGACGCGCGATGACATCGGGTGTGTGTCCCGACATCATCGCGCTGAGTTGTAATGTTTTGAGCCCGCCGATATGTAAACGGCCTTTTAAGGCCATTAAGGATTTAATTAAGGTTATTGCGAACACTGCCCATCCAACCTTAAGGCTGGTGGGCGGGCGAAAATGTCAAGCTGCCTTCGCATTTTTTAGGAAACCTCATTCGTGAGCAGGATGAGGTTTCCTAAAGCTTTTATTAAATAAATAAAAACATTTCATGCATATAGAAACATGTCCCATCTCATGTGACATGAGGGGACATGTTTAAATAAATTTTTAAACCTTTCGTTTCATAATTTCAGAAGCCCTTTAATCTCCCTGAGGCAGCTCCATGGGAGATTGAAGTGCTCTGCTACGTGCAAGTGTGAAAGAGCGCTGGACCCGACTCTCCTTCCTCCCCCTGCGTGCACAGGTAGCACTGAGCAATACCAGTCACGTCTTACGCTCGATGGGCCTTAATTGGCCTGCCCACGTAAAATGGCGGCACAGAGCCGATCGCAGGTGGTAGTCAGTTCCACAACCCTGCCCGCAGCCGGAAATGTTCAGGCCTTGGTGTCTATGCAGATGTGCAGAAGGTCAGATACAACTTGCAAGTAATGCATGTCAAAAATCGCAGAAGTAAGGAATCTGAGGCTCAATGTTACTTTGAAATTGCATCCCTTGTGATAAAATGGAGAGAATTGGCATTAATGAACCTAGACCTTCCTGGTCTGAGGGGAGGTGGTGGCACAGTGGCATTGTCACTGAACTGGTAATCCAGAGACCCAGGGTAATGTTCTGGGGACTCTGGGTTCGAATCCCACTACAGCGGATGGTGGAATTTGAATTCAAAATATATCTGGAATTAAAAGTCTAATGATAACCATGAAGCCTTGGCCATTGTCATAAAAAACCCATCTGGTTCACTATCGCCCTTCAGGGAAGGAAATCTGCCATTGTCACCTGGCCCAGCCTACATGTGACTCCAGACCCACAGCAACGTGGTTGACACTCAGTTGTACCAAACCACTAAAAAGTAATAAAAAAGGAATGAAACAGGACAGAGCACCCGGCAATGATCTAGGATCTATGAATGACATGAAGGGTAGCTCGGTAGTACCACCACAGGTCAACTGACAGAGTCCTGAATGACATAGCTGATAGACTTGGTCTGTGACAGGTGGTGAGGGAACCAACAAGAGGGAAAAGCATACTTGACCTCATCCTCACCAACCTGCCTGCAGTATCGTTAGGAGTGACCACCGCACAGTCATTGTGGAGACAAAGTCCCACCTTAACATTGTGAATACTCTCCATCGTGTTGTGTGGCGCTATGACTGTGCTAAGTGGGATAGATTTCAAACAGATCTAGCAACTCAAGACTGGACATCCATGAGGCGCTGTGGGAAATCAGCAGCAGCAGAATTGTACTCAACCACTATCTGTAACCTCATGGCCTGGCCTATCCCCCACTCTACCATTAAGACAGGGGATCAACCTTGGCTCAATGAGGAGTGCAGGAGGGCTTGCCAGGAGCAGCACCAGGCATACCGATAAATGAGGTGTCAACCTGGTTAAGCTACAGCACTTGCGTGCCAAACAACATAAGCAGCAAGTGATAGACAGAGTTAAGCGATTCTACAACTAAGATGAGATCTAAGCTTTGCAGTCCTGTCACACCCAGTTGTGAATGGTGGTGGATAATTAAACAACTCACTGGAGGTGGAGACTCCACAGATATCCCCATCCTCAATGATGGAGGAGCCCAGCACACCAGTGCAAAAGATAAAGCTGAAGCATTCACAACAATCTTAGGCCAGAAGTGCCAAGTGAATGATCTGTCTCAGCCTCTACCAGAGGTCCCCAGCATCACAGATGCCAATCTTCAGCCAAATCGATTCACTCCACATGATATCGAGAAACGGCTGAAGGCACAGAATACCTCAAAGGCTATGGGCCGGGACAATATTCTAGCAATAATACTGAAGGCCTGTGTTCCAGAACTTGCTGCGCCCCTAGCCAAGCTGTCCCAGTACAGCTACATCACTGGCTTCTACCGGCAATGTGGAAAATTGCCCAGGTATGTCCTCTACAAAAAAAGGACAAATCCAACCTGGCCAGTTACCACCTCATCAGTCCACTCTCAATCACCAGTAAAGTGATGGAAGGGGTCATCAACAGTGCTATCAAGCGGAGGGTCACTCAGCTTCTGACCTCATTGCAGCCTTGGTTCAAACGTGGACCAAAAAGCTGAACTCCCGAGGTGAGGTGAGAGTGACTGCCCTTGACATCAAGGTTGCATTAGATCATGTGTGACATCAAGGAGCCCCAGCAAAACTGGAGTCAATGGGATTCAGTGGGAAAACTCTCCAATGGTTGGAGTCATACTTAGCACAAAGGAAGGTGGTTGTGGTTGTAGGAGGTCAGTCATCTCAGTTCCAGGACATCACTGCAGGAGTTCCTCATGGCAGTGTCCTAGGCCCAACCATCTTCAGCTGCTTCAACGATGAGCTTCCATCCAGCATAAAGTCAGAAGTGGGGATATACGTTGATGATTGCACAATGTTCAGCACCATCCGCAACTCCTCAGACATTGCAGCAGTCCATGTCCAAATGCAGCAAGACCAGACTTGGGCTTGGGCTGACAAGTGGCAAGCAACATTTGCACCACACAAGACCCAGGCAATGGCCATCTTCAACAAGAAGTAATCTAACCATCGCTCCTTCAATGGCATTACCATCACTGAATGCCCCACTATCAACATCCTAGGAGTTACCATTGTCCAGAAACTGAACTGGATTAGCCATACAAATACTGTGGCTACAAGAGCACATCAGAGACTAGGAATTCTTCGGTGAATGACTCATCTCCTGACTCCCCAAAGCCTGTCCACCATCTACAAGGCACAAGTCAGTAGTGTGATGGAATACTCTCCATTGCCTGCATGAGTGCATCTCCAACAACACTCAAGAAGCTTGACATGATCCAGGGTAAAGCAGCCCACTTGATTGGTACCCTTTCCACAAACCCACAAATATCCACTCCCTCTACCACCAGCGCACAGTGGCAGCAGTGTGTACCATCTACAAGATGCACTGCAGAAACTCACCAAAGCTCCTTAGGCAGCCTCTTCCAAACCCACAACTGCTACCATCTATAAGAACAAGGGCAGCAGATACATGGTAACACCTCCACCTGGAAGTTCCCCTCAAGCACTCACCATCCTGACTTACACTGTCGCTGGGTCAAAATTCTGGAACTCCATCCCTGACAGTACTGTGGGTGTACCTACACCACGTGGACTGCAGTGGTTCCAGAAAGCAGCTCACCACCACTTTCTCAAGGGCAATTAGGGATGGGCAATAAATGCTTGCCTAATCAGCGAATTCCACATCACATAAATAAATGTTTAAAAGGTTACTGTGTATGAACTCATTGAGACCTCAGGGAAGCTTGATACAGTATATTGCTTCCTATCTCTGGCTGGTGTTGGGTCTTCAGTAGAGCTGCCAACTCTGCAGGATTTCCCAGGAGGCTCCAGGTATTAAATATAAATTTCCTCTTAATTCAGAGTCAGAAGGTAGTGGCTTCAAGTCCCACTCCAAGACTTGTGCATTAAGGTAGACATCCCTGTGCAGTAGTGAGGGAATGCTGCACTGTTGGAGGTGCTGTCTTTCAGATGATAAGTTAAACCATGGCACCTCTCAGGTGAATGTAAAAGATCACATGGCAATATTTCGAAAATGAGCAGGAAAGTTATCTCTGGTGACCTGGCCAATGTTTATCCATTAATCAACATCAGAAAAGCAGGTTATCTGGTCGTAATCGTATTGTAGGGGCTTGCTGTGTTCAAATTGGATGCTGTGTTTCCTACATCACAACAGTGACTACACTTCAAAAAGTACGTCATTGGCTGAAAGGAAAGTCTTTTTCTCCTGGATACTGATGTGAAAAAACTGGGAAATATCAAAGGAGTGTTGAAAAAGATGGTATGTTTTATTTTTAGTTTTCTTTGAACACATGTTTATTCGTTAAAAGGTTATTGGAGTTGCAGAAGAAGATTGTTTGACTGGACAGGGCGGTTAGAGATGGAAGGTCATGTGATAAATCCTCCAGGAATACTGCCAACTGGAGCATGTTGGTCTCTAGGGCAATGAAATGGAAATTATTCAGAGAGGAGGAGGTGGAATTTAAAAACTGATCATTTGATTGAGGTTCCAGAAAGGGAAGTGGAAAGGCAGAGGGGTTTATGGAAAGAATTCCAGAGTGCGGGATCTACACAGCTAAAGGCACAGCGTGGTCATCACCTTCAGGGGAGTAGGGGAGAAGTATTCCCAATGCATGGAGGAAGCTCAGTAAATCTCAGTGTCTAGAGAAATGTTGTAAGCCCATGCAATCAGTGTTATTGTGTAGTAACAAGTTAAATTAATCCCTCATGTCACTGAGTAAAAGACAGAAAAGGCAGGATTGGGTTCTGTAATTGGATGTGAACCACTGAGTACAACACTGTTTACAAAGGATCAAACTGCTTCTCCAATAGGAAGTGGCTGGTGCAGCTTAAAGCTAAAATCAGCTGAAGGGTTTATCCAAAGCTGTTGACATCAGTGAGTTTATGTTGCATTCACTCTGAAAGCTGTTTCTAATACTTATTTTATACTGTGGCTGCCTTGTTTTTAAACTGCACTGCAACATGAACAAGGCAGCCCTCCTTTTACTACCAGTGCCTTCACCACTCTAAAATTTTCTCTCAAAATCCCCCTGCCTCTCCACTTCCCTCTTCCTTTAATGCTCTCCTCAAAACCAACATTTTTCACCAAACTTGGTCACCTTTCCTGATCTCAGTTTCTTTGGTTTGGAAGCCAAGTTTCCCTTATGCGTCTGTCACTCCCCAAGGATGTTTCTTTTGATATAAATTCAAGTAGTTGTCTCTGTAAGCACCTTGTGAGTTGGATTCCCAAGAGCACCAGATGCAAAGCTGTAAGACTGTCTGGACCAGCAGTAAGGCCGAGACCTTTGTTTTCTGTCTCCGGCCTTTCGTAGAGAAGGGCAGAAACAAAAGACAGCAAAATATCAAGAGAAACAGAGATATAGTTCAAAAAAAAATCAATCTAACTGCATAGCAGGGTGACATAGAAAGAAAGACTTGCATTTATATAACAAGGGGGAGGCATCGTGGTATTGTCACTGAATTAGTAATCCAGAAGCTGAGGCTAACCAGGACAGGGGTTCAAATCCCACCATGGCAGTTGGTTGAATTTAAATTCAATTAATAAATCTGCAATATGAAGCAATGGTACCCCAAAAAACTATCAGTGACTGTTGTAAAAACCCATCTGATTCACTATTGTCCTTCAGGGAGGGAAATGTGCTATTCTTACCCACTCTGGATTACATGTGACTCCACACCCACAACAATGTGGTCAACTCTTAACAGCCCTCTGAAACAGCCTAGTTAAGCCACTCATTTCAAGGGCAGTTAGGCATGGGCAAAAATGCTGACCTTGTTAGTGACACCCACATCCCGTGAAAGAATAAAGAAACAAAAGCACCTGCCACCTTCTCAGGATGTCCAAAGGTGCTTTTGAAGCATAGGCTGGGATTTTCTGCTGCCACCTGCAGTGAACATCATGGTGAGCAGAAGCAGAAAACATCGCGAGTGCGAAAATAATCAGGTTTACATCAGCGGGAAAACAGGTTCCAGTCGTCAGCTGCAGGCCTCAGTATCTGCTTTCCCACAGCACCATGTTGGGAGCGTCATTTCCAGATGTTTGAAAATGATGAATACCCCAGGATCAGCTCCCCATACTGGATCAAGATTTTGTGTGTGTGTGTGACTAATTTAATTAGACTGAAGACGGTCAGACTGCAAGGTTTAAATCATCAAACGGAAGGCATTTTGAAGTGTTTAATCAAATTAAAATTAAAATGTAAAAAATCAAGTCGGTGTTTAATTAGACTGACATGTTTCACATCTATTTATAAGCTGGTGACCTGCACTTTGCTCGTGAGTTTGTGATTTGTTGGCCTACTTTGCATTGTGCAGCACTTGCAGCATCTCAGACTCTGCACCAGGCTTTGCAGACAGCCCCATATCACTTTCAGGGCGGTTTCACAGACCAGCCATAAAGTCTTGTAGTGTGCTGCAGGACAAAGGCTCGACTTGTGGGGGCAGTGGGGGGAACTGGGCAAAGACAAGAGAAGGGGCTGAAGGGCAAAGGCTTGATTGGGAATGGGGTAAGCTGGACAGAGGCAAGGGAAGGAGCTGCAGGTCTAGGGATTGACTGGGGAGGGGGGAGAAATTGGACAGGGCAAGGGAAGGGGCTGCAGGGCAAGGACTTGACTGGAGAGGGGGAAGAGTGACAAAGGTTTCGCTCAGACACATGTCTAGAAGGGTGGAGGGGTTGAAGTGTCGTCTGGGCCAGAATGAGAAAGAATCTCTTCCAGAGGGAAATAAGCGAGTTGGGGCCAGAATGGGAGGATCACAGAGTGAAGAAGTGCTTCAGTTTACATTGCTGACCTTGCAAAGACTGCCCTTGTCCCAGTCCAGGGAAAGGGGAGGGCATTCCTGTCCAGTGTCAATCATGCCTAGTATGTTGTTTGCAGGGGGTGGTTATTATATCAGGCACGCCAATCCCTGGGGGGGAGGGGGGTGGGTTTCTGGCATAATAGTGGGCATACTCACAGTCAGGGGAGGGATCTGCAGTCTATAAATGGAGAAAAGATAGAGTAGGGGCATTTGAACGTCTCATGGTGGGTGATCTCAACATTTCACTGTGCAATCCATCTCAAGTTGGGGAGAGGTAAGTGTTATGATATGCCGGATGATATTTGCCAGGCTGACTAAATCCCAAAGGGAAAGTTGGCCAGGCTATCACAACGATTTTGTAATTTGTATTTATTACAAGAAGGAATGTGTACTGAAGTCAGAAGTTAAGATTCCACTACAACTTTTGGAGATTTTAAATATTAAATTAAAACACTTATTAACAGAAGAAGTAAAAACTTAAACGCACAAGATTTCAGTTACACAATTAAATGTAGTCTTATAACATTTCCCAAAAGATTTCTACTTAGCTAGACTCACAAATAAACACCCTTTACAAAAACAGAATTACCTGGAAAAACTCAGCAGGTCTGGCAGCATCAGCGGAGAAGAAAAGAGTTGACGTTTCGAGTCCTCATGACAGTTCTGTGGAAGGGTCATGAGGACTCGAAACGTCAACTCTTTTCTTCTCCGTCGATGCTGCCACACCTGCTGAGTTTTTCCAGGTAATTCTGTTTTTGTTTTGGATTTCCAGCATCCGCAGTTTTTTGTTTTTAATAAACACCCTTTTCCAGGCAACAGTCCCTTTAGTGTCTTAATCCATAAAACATCCAGTAATAATACCGCAAAGCACCCACTGTTGCTATAAGGGAGGTATTTCACAAGCTTCTCTCTCCCTCTCACTTGACAATGGACATACAAGGCTTGTAACAAAACCTTGCTTTCTGGAACAAGACACTGCACTGGGGTGCCAATTAAAGGGGCACCCATCTGAACTGTGTATTCCAAAATGAGAAGAGATTTACAGCTGAGACATGTTAGGAGCCTTTCAATCACAATGCAGGGAATCAGGAGAGTGAAGCAATGAAGCGCATTCATGCAAAACTAATCCCGAATCGTGGCACGAACCAATCTTGTATTAACACCTTGTTCCAAGCATGGAAATTCCCCAGAGCAATAATGAGGTCAAGAGCAATTGGCCAACTGGATAAGCTGCAGATGCGAGTTAAAAGCAACAGCTCAGAGTCTTGCCACTGGCAGGTTCACAGATGAGAAGGCTCGGGCCCCCCCTCAAATAATCTGAGTTCCTCTCTAAACATGAGCTATCTCAAAGAGAGTAGACTTAAAGTGCAGTGAATGAGGATCCCAGAACCTGGCCTGCAAGCAGCACATCCAAGTGCCTGGCCGAAGCAATCTCATAGCAGTTGGTCATGTAAGGGGTGGGGGGTGGTAGGGCACCTTGAAATGTACCTTGCACTGGCCAGGTCTCAGTGGCGATTAGGTGCTGACTCTGGAACCAAGCCCTTGAACCCACAGTCACTCACTAGTCATTGACATAAATAGGACCTTTGGAGGCTCATGCCGATTCGTGTCTTTTTCTCATTGATGCTGCAGAGAGGAGACCTTCAGAAAAATGGAGGTAGGATTTATTGCTGCCTGCATAATCACATCCAGGCAGAAGGGAAGGGAGAGAAGATTATGATGGCTGTGCCTGGCTCACCAAAGGGAGGTTCTTCATCCTCATGAACAAGGGGCTGGAGAGCCTTCTCCGGACACAGAGGATGAGGCTCACTGAAACACTGCACATAGCTGGCTCTCAAGACTGAGGATGTTCAGAACACACATGTCTTTTCTGCAGATGGGTGAGAGATGGTGTCGCCAATGCCTCCACATGTCCAGGGATCCGGTGGCTCACATCTGCCCTATTCTCCAGAAGTTGGCACCGCAGGGACTGGGAGGACATCCACTGCCAGTGGCTCTGAAAGTCACCACCGCTCTGGAGGTGACAGATGCCCTTTTTTCCCCAAGGCCCAAATGCCAAAGCATTGGGCTTTGCTGCAATTTCCAGATTTCCACAGGGGCAACATGCTCTCAACTGCACTCATGTGGTCATAAAAGCTCCCTGGCAACAGGCACTCCAACACATCAACAGGAAAGGTTTCCATTCACCCAATGTGCAGACGGTCTGTGACCACAAGAAACTAATCATGCAGGTTTGTGCAAGATACCCAGGAAGCTGCCGTGACTCCTACAATTTAAGTAGATCAGAGATTGTGGACATCGCTGAGGGAGACAAGGGATCCAGGACTGGCTCCTCTGTGACAAAGGGCACCCACAAAGGATGTGGCTAATGAAACCCATGCAGTGGCCACAAAATCCAGCTGAGAGAAGGGACAACAATGCTCATACCGTTATGTAAACGTTGATAGAGCAGGGCATTGGCATCTTGAAGATGCAATTCCAACGGCTTGGAGCACTGCAGTACACTCACGGATCATCGTGGTTTGCTGAGCGCTGTACAACCTGGCATTGAAAAGAGGGCAGGACCTGGCAGATGGCAATATGGAGGAACTGCACATCTTTTCACTGATGAGGCGGACTTTCAAAGAGGTTAGGGCGATGGGGTTGAGGAAGATGAGGCTGGACGGGAAGAGGCTATAGCACAGGACAGATGTGGCAGATGTGCATGTGAGGCCCTTATAGACACCATATTCCAAGAGGAGGATGATGAGTGCTCTTAAGGTTCCTCTTATGCGAGATTCCTCCATCATGTGCCAACATAAACACCAGTGTTGCCATCCCTCTCATTTCAGCCTTCCACATTAATCTGCAAGTGAGCAGTTACACTCTCCATTGTCCTGATCCTTTGAAGGATAGTGAAGCTTCGGGAGCATGTGTCATTGCTTAGATGAGGTGCTAACTGGAGGAGGGCATCCAAGCATTAGATGGTAGAAGGTGCTACCTCTTTAAGCGTGTCTCCAGGATCCCAGTCACAACATCAGCCTAAAAGAGGCAGCTGTTCCTCAGGAATCAGTGGGCTGGTAGTAGTAGTATGCCTTCAGTCTGTCAAAGGTCCTTATGGAGGTCCACCTCCAGCCATAGACAACTCAGTGTCTGAAATCTCAATGGTGATGTTAATAGTTGGCATTTGTGCCAAGGCAGCTGAGGACATTATGCGGGCATTACTCCATTTCTAACTCACTCAGTCCTCTGTCTCACCTTTACATCCATCACCTTCATGATTGGCACTTTCAGTTCGGGCTGCAGGCCGGCATATTGCCGGACATTTCGAAGGAGGTGGAGCACCTCAGGATGACCATGTTCACAAACGTGCCTGTCAGAAATCAAAATACCTCCTCTTTCACACAAATTAGTCTGCCTTAAAGGCTGGCCCTCGCCCTTGCAAGGTCAAAAATGCTACCACACTGTCGAACCCTCAGTGTGACACCGCATTGATAAGAAAGAGTACACATTGGCTTCTTTACATCCTCGCTGCTAGTCTATTTCTGCCCTCAGCATGGTAAGACGATGAGATGTAGGGACACAAGTAGGCCATTTGGCCCATCAAGTCTGCTCCGCCATTCAATGAGATGATGGCTGATCTGATAATCCTCAACTCCACTTTCCTGCCTTTTCCCCATACACCTTGATTCCCTTACTGATTAAAAATCTGTCTATCTCAGCCTTGAATATACTTAACAACCCAGCCTCTACAGCCCTCTGGGGTAAAGAATTCCACAGATTGACTACCCTCTGAGAGAAGAAATTCCTCCTCATCTCTGTTTTAATGGGCGATCCCTTACTTTGAGATGATGCCCTCTGGTCCTAGACTCTCCCACAAGGGGAAACAACCTCTCAGCATCTACCCTGTCAAGTCCCTAAGAATCTTCTATGTTTCAATAAGGTCGCCTCTCATTCTTCTAAACTCCAATGAGTATAGACCCAACCTCTCCTCATTAGAAAATTCCTTCATAACCGGGATCAACCTAGTGAACCTTTTCTGGACTGCCTCCAATGCCAGTATATCTTTCCTTAGATAAGGGAACAAAACCATTCACAGTATTCTAGGTATGGTCTAACTTAGTGCTTTGAATAGTTTTAGCAAGACTTCCCTATTTTTTTACTCCATTCCCTTTGAAATATAGTCAACATTCCATTTGCCTTCCCTATTACCTGTTGAACTTGTATGTTAGCTTTTTGGGATTCATGACTCCCAAATCCCTCTGTGCTGCAGCTTTCTGCAGTCTTTATCCATTTAAATAATATTCAGCTCCTCTATTCTTCCTGCCAAAGTGCATAACCTCACATTTTCCCACATTATATTCCATCTGCCACATTTTTTCCCACTCACTTAACCTGTCTCTATCCCTCTGTGGACTCCTTGTGTCATCCTCACCACTTGCCTTCCCACCTATTTTTGTCTCATCCACAAACTTGGCGATAGTACATTCACTTCCCTCATCCAAGTCATTAATATATATTGTAAATAATTGAGACCCCAGCACTGATCCCTGTCACACTCCACTAGTTACAGGTTGCCATCCTGAAAATGCCCCCCTTATCCCAACTCTCTGTCTTCCATTAGTAAGCCAATCCTCTATCCATGCTAATATACTACCCAACACCATGGGCTCTTATTTTATTAAGTAGCCTTATGTGCAGTACCTTATTGAACACCTTTTGGAAATCCAAATATATTATACCTACTGGTTCCCCTTTATCTATCCTGCTTGTTACCTCCTCAAAGAATTCTAATAAATTTGTTAGGCATGATTTCCCCTTCATGAAGCCATGCTGACTCTGCTTGATTAGGTCATGTATTTCTAAATGCTCTGCTATTACATCCTTTATAATTACCACCCTTGATGGTCTTCCCATCAAGCTAACATATGCACCTCGAGAGCATTCTCAAAGGTTCCACTGACTGCAACACATCGCCATTTGGATTTATCATCACTGACCTCAGCAGATCTTTAGGTGAGGGGAAGCTAAGACAAACATGTTGCCCAGTGATGCATCTACACATTGTTACAAGAGCCTTCTGGCCACAATATAGGCAACCACAAGGTGGGAAACACTCAATGTTGTGCCTTTAAGTGCCAGTACAATAAAATGGCAACGATGGGAAGATCTCCAGCACATTGAAGTGGGAAGGTGCTCACAAATATTGATGAGCTTGGCAGATGTACACGCAGAGAGTCTGCAAAGCCCAAGGCAGAAAGGAAAGTGCACGAGCTCTGAGAATGGGCTCATAGAATGAAAACCCTGCTGGATGACAGTGAGTACATGAAATTCCTGTAACTATTCCTCTTCTCCAGGCATTTGCACATCTATCCTTCTACAATGCACCTTCACCTTTCAAGAACGTAGACAAGTCAGGTGAACACCTCGGCTTCAATCTAACACAGCCAAGAATAAAGAAGACATGACCCAGCAAAGCAGGTGAATGAAGTGCCTTAAGAACACTTTACATTGAGGATGATGCATCACTGTTGTCGGAAATGTTCTGAGAATGGACATACTGTGGTGATATGGGTGCAGACAACGTTGACAGAGGCACATGACAGCGACATCTGCCATAAGTGGAGGGAGGGACCATGGTGTTACACCTGATTGAATATAACACAGAACAGCATAAAGAGAAGGCATACACAATAGGGGATTTGCAATGGGTGCCTTTCTATTTACAGTGCTCAGAAGTATATACATATGGTGAACACCAGTGCCACCACTGTGTTCCTAATATTTCTCTATCTTCTGAACCCTAATGCTACATCTTGGGGCACCCCCGGCATCGACAGGGCAGGTGGAGGCACCATGCTGCCTGCTACGCCCTTTTGTCTGTGATGACTTTGGTGGATGTCCTCTCGAGAGCCGAGACCTGGAGGGGCCCAGCCTGCTTTGGGTATCCATCTGTGCTGCAGGTACTCGGTCCTTGGCCTGTGGAGCTGGAGGTGATGGAATCATAGGAAGGGGGTTTGGGATCGGCTGGACACACCCAGAGTACCTGGGTGGATGGCCCCAGGGTGTCTAGCTGATAGTCCTCCGCCTTATGGGTGCGCAAGGGTCCCTGGCTGACTCCGTGAAGGGTATCAGCCGCTGAAGTGAGGCCAAGCTGCCATGGAGCCTTCTTATGAAGCCACAACTGGATGCCACCAATGCCTACAGCATGGAATGCAACTTCTGCAGGCGCACAGGCACTATGTCCTGGTCTCCATGGCTACCATCCTACCAGTGTTAACTGGTATGCCGGTGCTCTAACCTGAGGCTGAAAGCAGAATGACTCCTCCATTGTACGTTGCAATCTGTGGAATGCAGCTGACAGCCCTTCCTGATATTCCTCTGACTGTCACTGCAGCTCCACCAACCGAGTCCGGAGGCTCGTCATCTGAGGCAGACCCAGCAGAACTCTGGCCTCCAGCAGTTCCTCCAAGCACCGGCAGCCCTCGATGTCACTGCCTCCGTCTTCTGTGGACCAGATTGTGTGCTGCGCTTACCAGAGTGTGACCGTGAGGCTGCTCTAGAACTAGGTCCCACCGAAGTGCGTGCCTCTGCACTGATGAAGGGTGTGGGTAAGTGCTGTGATGGGTCTTCTCTGTGCTATCCTCTGGTTCCTCATCTGAGGTGTCCTCAGGGCTGGAGATGAAGGCCTGGCTTCCTGGGTGCTTTCCAGAGGTGCATATGAAAGAAAGTAGAGACAATTAGTACATGGCAGGTAAGACACAACACGGCATCCAGTATCTCTGTCTCAGGGATGAGCTGGTGCAGGGTCCTCACTTGGGTGTGCGCTGCCAACCTCACCATGACACAGGCACTGTCCCGGTCCTCTCTGGCCAACATGATGGCATGCTCCTCATTGGGAGCGAGGGCCTTAACTTCGACCACTTCACCCCTGTTCTGGGACCTCACCCTCCTGTTGTGTGTGAGCTTGTCCTGCATAAAGACAAATAGAGAGTGTGAGCAGGATGCATGCCAAGATAGATGCCTGCCTTGTGTGGGTGGTGAATGGAGCCATGCATGGGATGAGGATGTGAGGTACACAGTGCTTCAAGTATAAGGACAGCTGTGCTTCTTCAACATGTATTCAGTGGGAGCCTTCACTGTACTAGTTAGAAATGGCAGCCTACAGTGCTTGCCTCATGGCAGAGTCACATGACAATGGCAAGCCAGGTAGTTCATTGGTAGTACACTTAGTAAGATTGTACTTCCAAACCCAAACATCCCCCTGTGACTGTAAGTTACCCGAGTTACCCACTATACACCCATTGTACTCAGGCATTACCAGCTGTTAGTTCTCCTACTCAGTCTCACCACATACATTGCACACATTAGGCAGAATCGTCCCAGATTTGTACAAAGTGCAGTTGCATGCGGGAAAATGGATGTTTTACCGGCCGGCAGCAATGGCAGGTTTTTACTCCATATCTCCCATCCCCAGCACGTCCCACCTCATTAATAATGCATTCCTGGGAAACACCTTCACCTCAGGCCTTCAGTAATCCAGGTGCCATATTTAAATGGCGCCTCCACACTGAGCTAGCACACGTTAAGGCATCGGAAGATGCTGCAAAGTCATGGCTGCCAAAGGTAGGAAACACGCTGCCCCCAAATTTAGCGATGCTTCGCTCAGCCACCTACTGGATGGTGTGGAGGTCCACCATGAAGTCCTCTACTGCCACTCTGGGTGAAGACCAGTGAGCAAGGTCACCAATCCAGCATGGGAGATGGTGGCAGAGGTGGTCAGTGCCAACACCCTTCCAAAGAGGACAGCCACCCAGTGCTGAAAGATGATGATCTCCTCCATTCCACCGAGTAAGTCACTCTTCTCAGTGCTCGCTACTCACACACTCACAAACTAAACACACATCGACAGGGATCTCACTCACTGCCAGTTCAAGGGACATCACAATTCATTCTCTCACACAGACCTTCATCTGCCCTGCGGATTGTGTCCTCATCCTATCTATGGCACCACTCATCACCCACACATGCCAGGCATCCTTATCATCTGGACTGGCAGGTGTCCTGCTTACACTTTCTCCTACTGTATTCATGCAGGACAAGCTGGCACATAACAAAAGAGAGAGGTTGCAGACTGGTGGAGGAATACCTGACATCAAGGTGCCCACAGACATTCAAAATAAAGTCATCCAGCTGGCCGGTGTCATCTGGATCGTTCCTGTGCTGACCCTGAGGTTGGCGGTGCTGAAGCAAGTGAGAATCCTGCAGTGCAGCATCCATCAGGCAACCATGCTGTGAGTCAGTTCCCTTGTTCTACAATCCCCTGCCATGCACTAATTAACTCTCCTTTCTTTCGCTGGGACATCTGAGCAGGAGCGGAGTTGGTCCACAAGCCAGGTCTTCGACTCAGCCCCTAAAGAAACCTCGGAAAAAGAATCTAATGACACCATCATTGAAGGCCCATCATAGCGCTCACCCACACCCTCTACTAGCACAGAGATACACACCTCGCTGGGACCTAGTTCTAGAGTAGCCTTAGGTCACAATCAGGTGAGCACATCACACTGTCTGATCCACAGCAGGTGATGGCAGGGACTTCCCAGGTTTCCGGTACTCAGACGGTAGCTGGAGGCCAGGGATCTTCTGAGTCCAAGTCAGATGAGGAGCCTCTGGACTCAGTCATGTCACAGTTGCAGGAGCTGTAAAGTCAAGCTCGGGAACATCAGGAAGGGATGTCTGCTGAACTCCTTAGATTGTAAGGCACAATGGAGGAGTCCGCTTGTCTAAAGTCTGAGGTGATGGCGCCGGCATGCCAATGCAACAAGGTCAACACTGGTAGGATGGTGACTGCCATGGAGACCACGGTCCAGGACATTGGCCCTGCACTGCTGCATGGGCTGAACTCCATCGCTGATGCCATAGTTGGCCACCAAAGTTTCAATGCGAGAGAGGTGCAGGGCAGCTCGATCTCACTCCAACTTCCACTTCTCCTCAAGGATTCAGCCAGGAGCCCTCAGGCACCCATAAGGAGGAGGATCAGCAGGTGCACACCCCAGCGTCATACACCCAAGTGACTCCGGGAGTGTCTAGCCCATCCGAATCCTCTCTCCCTGTGACCCCAGCCAGCAGGCTGCCTCTAATTCCGCTGTGAATGTCGGGGGAGAACCAAGACGTAGCGACAGGGTTAGGAAAGTTAAGGAGATTTAGTTGTACAGCCTGGGCATGGGTGTTAATCACTTGTATTTACGTTCACTATTATAAATAAACTCCCAACTGCCTATGGCTCCTTGTTCTGATGAGCAGTGTTTGTGTCAATCAGGTGTGAAACCTGGGTTCCTGAACGAGATAAAGGCAGGTGTCTCAGTCCAGGGCCTTTCCCTGTGCAGTGTGTAGCCTTCAGAGTAAAGTGATGGTCCGGCTTCACACTCACTGGACACATTACTGATGACTGCACCTTGAAAGCGCTCGTCATCGCTGCCAGAATGTCATGGACAAGAGTTGCAGAGTTCTCTCATTCTCTCTGTGTGCTCTCAGCAACTTTGAGGCGGGGCTGGCCCCATCTCTTCAGTATCTGTAACCAGTAACACTGTGCTCCTGAAGAAGTTAGGTGCTGAAGGCTGACAAAGGATTAGGTGAATTTAAAGTTTCACAGCTGCCTCTCTATGATATGACGCTGATCACAGAGTGCAAGCGAGCTGCCCTCAGCCAGAGTCAGACATTTACAGAGGCAATCTGAAGATCTATGCAGTGTCCTCACTGCATGTCATCATCATCCTCTTAGAATCTAGTGACTATTAGGACCTTCACTGTGTCTCCATGACATTAGCCTGAGTGCTGGGGGTATGTGAGCTGCCACCAGCCACACAGGAGTCAAACGTTCATAGCTGCAAGGTGAGGATGTCAGGACTGCCCTCACTGCACCTCATCATCATACTCCACAAATCTTGAGGCTTGAGGGCCTCCGAGCACACCTGAATTGTCTGGACAATGCCATGGTCTCATTGCTGGCTTCCTCGTATTCAAGAACCTCATCATTGTCATCCCTTTCAACGTCCTCCTCATCGGAGGATCCATCCCCTCTTCAACCAGGTCCTCCCTCCTTTACAGCGCCAGATTGTGGAGCACACAGCAAGCGAGGACGATGTGCAACACCCATGGTGGACAGCATTGCAGTGCTCCACTGGACCTGTCGAGGCACCGGAACCTCATTTTCAAGCTGCCTATCGTTTGCTCCACCAAAGTCTGGGTTACTGCATGAGCCACATTGCACCGTCACTCTGCTGCAGTCTGAGACTCCTACACGGGTATCATCAGCAACGTCCTCTGTGGGGAGCCCTTGTCCCCGAAGAACTAACCCTGCAGCCTCTCTGGACCCTGGAAGATGTCAGGGATCTGAGACCAGCTAAGGATGTAGGAGTCCTGGACACTCCCTAGGAATTGTGCGCAGGCCTGTAGGATGTGTTACTGGTGGTTGCAGGCCAGCTGAACATTCAGTGAGTGGAAGCCCGTGCAGTTGACGTACTTGGCTGTTTGTTGCCATGGAGATCTCAGCGCTATGTGAGTGCAGTCGATAGCACCCTGCATCTGTGGGAAACCTGAGACCTGTGCAAATCCCAACACACTTACCTCCCGGCTTTCTTGATCCCAGGCAAAATGCACCAAGTTCTGTGTTTTCAGGAAGATGGAATCCGTGACCTCCTGGATACACATTTGCATGGAGGCTCGCGAGATCCCACACAGATTACCTGTGGAGCCACTGATGTAAAACTTGAGCACTGTGGTCACATTCATGGCCACTGGCAGTGGATGTCCTCCATGTCCCTGTGGCACCAAATCCTGAGGCTGGTAGCATATCAGAATGACCAGTTCCCCTGACATGTGCAGTTTTTGGCGACACTGGTTCTCAGTCATCTGCAGAAATGACAGGGGCCTTCAATAGACCCTGGGTCTAATGAGGTGCCTACGAGCGACGGCTCACCGTATCTCTTCAGCTGTGTGCACAACAGGCCCACCATCCCTTCATCATGAGGGAGGTGCTCCTCCCTTTGGTGAGCCAGGCGCCTCCACTGTTCCCATCTTCTTCTTCTCTGCTCCCTGTAAACCCTGAGGCATACCGCTAAATCAGCAGGCTCCATGATCCTAATGTTCTGCTCCTGTAGGTTCCAAGAGGGAGATGTGTGGGTTAGCATTGGTATACTAAGAACCTCTCTTGGTTAAGTCTGAAGGCCCCTTCACACATGCAGGAGAGTGCTGGCCACCACTTGGATGGCCATTGTGTAGTGTGCTCATTGGCTGTCTGAAACCCCACCCACCTCTGCTCCAATCCATTTGACCAATTGGTGGCAGCTTTGGCCATTGGACTGGATGCTGTGCTCTCAGCTCGGGCACAGGTATTCTCCCAACCCGCACTGCAAGGCTGCCCTGTTGGCTTAAGCCATGATGGATACTGGTCCAAACCTGATTAAATACTTTGCAAGGGCACTGAGCGCCTCCACCAGTGACTCCGGCATGGCCACCTTGCGCAAATGGATTGTACAACCAGCCCAGTCAGCCAATTGTTCTGCTGCCCCTAAAATGCACATTATTTTGCAGTCCGCGCCCGATGGGTGAAAAACTCTGGAGCATTTGGTGACACTTTCATGTTTTTGCGTTGCTTGAGTGGACAGAAAAGCTTCAGGGGCCCGACTCCAAGTGTGTCAATGGAGCTGCAGCTGGACAGTCTCTGCTGTGGAAGAATGCTCACTTTTGACAAGCTCTTACAAGTGCGTGGCCACTTCCCTCACCATGCACATCACCCCCACCCCCCCAACCCCGCTCTCCCCACCCCCCCTGCATGTGCCTGAGTACGTCCTTCAGTCTGTTCAAAAAGGGCTGCAAGGATAAAGCTGGCATCTACAGACCAGTCAGTTTGACTTCAGTGGTAGGGAAACTTCTGGAAACTATCGTTTGGGATAAAATCAGTAATCCCTGAGACAAGTGCAGAATAATTAAGGAAAGCCAGCATGGATTCATTCATGGAAAATCATGTTTAATCAAACTTCTGGTGTTTTCTCAGGAGGTAACAGAGAAGGTTGATAAGGGAAACACTGTTGATGTGGTGTATCTGGATTTTCAAAAGGCATTTGATACAGTGCCACACAACAGACTTGTGAGCAAAATTCTAGCTAATGGAATAAAAGGGGAAGTGGGCACTTGGATAAGAAATTGGCTGAGTGACAGGAAACAGAGAATTAAATGGTTGTTTTTCAGATTGGAGGAAGGTTTGTAGTGGAATTCCTCAGGGTTCAGTGTTGGGACCCTTGCTCTTCCTGATATATATTAATGACCTGGACTGTGGTGTGCAGGGCATGATTTCAAAATTTTCAGATGATATGAAGATTGGAAATGTTGTCAACTGTGATGGGGATAGTCTTGAACTTCAAAAGGACATAAATAGATTGGTAGATTGGGCAGACAAGTGGCAGATGAAGTTCAATGCAGAGAAGTGTGAGGTGATTCATTTTGGCAGGAAAAATATGGTGAGACAGAATAAAATAAAGGGAGAGTCTCTAAAGGAGTTGCAGGAGGGCCTCTCTGTATACATACATAGGTCATTGAAGATGGCAGGGCACATTGAGAGAGCAGTTAATAACACGTATAGTATCTTAGACTTTATTAATAGGGGCATTGAGTACAAGAGTAAGGAGGTCATGTTGAATTTGTATAAGAGACTAGTTAGGCCTCATCTGGAGTTCTGCATCCAGTCTGGGTGCCATACTTGAGGAAGGATGTGAAGCATTGGAGAGAGTACAGAAAAGGTTCACAAGAATGATTCCAGGGATAAAGAACTGCAGCTATGAGTATAGATTGGAGAGGTTGGGACTCTTTTTCTTCTATAAAAGAAGGCTAAGAGGAGACTTGATTGAGGTATTCAAGATCCTGAGGGGCATGGACAGGGTAATAGTACAAAACTGTTCCCAATCAAGAGAACATCAAGAACGAGAGGGCACAGATTCAAAATAATGGGCAAAAGGAGTAAATGTGATGTGAGGAAAAATTTTTGTCACCCAGAGGGTGGTTGGAGTCTGGAACAAACTTCCTGAGAGGCTGGTGGAGGCGGGTTTGATCGAGGTATTCAAAAGGGAATTGGATTGCTATCTGAAAAGACAGAATGTGCAAGGCTACAGGGATAAGGCAGGGGAGTGGGACTAGGTGAAAAGCTCTTTCAGGGAGCCAGTGCAGATTCAATGGGCCGAATGGATTCCTTCTGTATTGTAAAGATACTGTGATACTGTCTGTGCTGCCTTGCCCCTAGTCACCAGCAGCCCCCCACGCCCCACCGGCACGTGCTTGAGGATTATCTGCAGTTTGTCTGTCTTTACAACATAAAAGCAATTTTTGGCCTTCTCGGCATATTGTCCGTCACCCCCCTTCCCCCTCCACCCCCCCTCTCCCAACAACCCTACCCCCCACCCCCCATCTCCCACCAACCCTCCCCCCCACCCCCCATCTCCCACCAACCCTCCCCCCACCCCCCATCTCCCACCAACCCTCCCCCCCACCCCTCCTCTCCCACCAACCCTCCCCCCACCCCCCATCTCCCACCAACCCTCCCCCCCACCCCTCCTCTCCCACCAACCCTTCCCCCCACCCCTCCTCTCCCACCAACCCTCCCCCCACCCCTCCTCTCCCACCAACCCTACCCCCACCCCCCCTCTCCCACCAACCCTCCCCCCCACCCCCCTCTCCCACCAACCCTCCCCCCACCCCCCATCTCCCACCAACCCTCCCCCCCCACCCCTCCTCTCCCACCAACCCTCCCCCCCACCCCTCCTCTCCCACCAACCCTCCCCCCCACCCCTCCTCTCCCACCAACCCTCCCCCCCACCCCTCCTCTCCCACCAACCCTCCCCCCCACCCCCCCTCTCCCACCAACCCTCCCCCCCACCCCTCCTCTCCCACCAACCCTCCCCCCCACCCCTCCTCTCCCACCAACCCTCCCCCCCACCCCTCCTCTCCCACCAACCCTCCCCCCCACCCCCCCTCTCCCACCAACCCTCCCCCCCACCCCTCCTCTCCCACCAACCCTCCCCCTCCACCCCTCCTCTCCCACCAACCCTCCCCCCCACCCCCCATCTCCCACCAACCCTACCCCCACCCCCCCATCTCCCACCAACCCTACCCCCACCCACCCATCTCCCACCAACCCTCCCCCTCCACCCCTCCTCTCCCACCAACCCTCCCCCCCACCCCCCATCTCCCACCAACCCTTCCCCTCCACCCCTCCTCTCCCACCAACCCTCCCCCTCCACCCCCCCTCTCCCACCAACCCTACCCCCCACCCCCCCATCTCCCACCAACCCTCCCCCTCCACCCCTCCTCTCCCACCAACCCTCCCCCCCACCCCTCCTCTCCCACCAACCCTCCCCCCCACCCCCCATCTCCCACCAACCCTACCCCCCACCCCTCCTCTCCCACCAACCCTCCCCCTCCACCCCCCCTCTCCCACCAACCCTCCCCCCCACCCCCCCTCTCCCACCAACCCTCCCCCTCCACCCCCCCTCTCCCACCAACCCTCCCCCCCACCCCCCCTCTCCCACCAACCCTCCCCCCCACCCCTCCTCTCCCACCAACCCTACCCCCACCCCTCCTCTCCCACCAACCCCCTCCACCCCTCCTCTCCCACCAACCCTTCCCCCCACCCCTCCTCTCCCACCAACCCTCCCCCCCCACCCCCCTCTCCCACCAACCCTCCCCCCCCACCCTCCCTCTCCCACCAACCCTCCCCCCACCCCTCCTCTCCCACCAACCCTCCCCCCACCCCCCCTCTCCCAACAACCCCCTCCACCCCTCCTCTCCCACCAACCCTACCCCCACCCCTCCTCTCCCACCAACCCTCCCCCCCACCCCCCCTCTCCCACCAACCCTCCCCCCCCACCCTCCCTCTCCCACCAACCCTCCCCCCCCACCCTCCCTCTCCCACCAACCCTCCCCCCACCCTCCCTCTCCCACCAACCCTCCCCCCCACCCCTCCTCTCCCACCAACCCTTCCCCCACCCCCCCTCTCCCACCAACCCTCCCCCCCACCCCTCCTCTCCCACCAACCCTCCCCCCCACCCCCCCTCTCCCAACAACCCTCCCCCCCCACCCCCCCTCTCCCAACAACCCTCCCCCCACCGCCCCTCTCCCACCAACCCTCCCCCCCAACCCACCCTCTCCCACCAACCCTCCCCCCCAACCCACCCTCTCCCACCAACCCTCCCCCCCCACCCCCCCTCTCCCAACAACCCTCCCCCCACCGCCCCTCTCCCACCAACCCTCCCCCCCAACCCACCCTCTCCCACCAACCCTCCCCCCCAACCCACCCTCTCCCACCAACCCTACCCCCCACCCCTCCTCTCCCACCAACCCTCCCCCCCACCCCTCCTCTCCCACCAACCCTCCCCCCCACCCCCCCCTCTCCCACCAACCCCCTCCACCCCTCCTCTCCCACCAACCCTCCCCCCACCCCCCCTCTCCCACCAACCCTCCCCCCCACCCCCCCTCTCCCACCAACCCTCCCCCCACCCACCCTCTCCCACCAACCCTCCCCCCCACCCCTCCTCTCCCACCAACCCTCCCCCCACCCCCCCTCTCCCACCAACCCTCCCACCACCCACCCTCTCCCACCAACCCTCCCCCCCACCCCTCCTCTCCCACCAACCCTCCCCCCCACCCCCCCCTCTCCCACCAACCCTCCCCCCACCCCCCCCTCTCCCACCAACCCTCCCCCCCACCCCTCCTCTCCCACCAACCCTTCCCCCCCCACCCCTCCTCTCCCACCAACCCTCCCCCCTCCCCTCCTCTCCCACCAACCCTCCCCACTACCCCTGCCTGCCATGATACCTGACACCAACCGGGCTGGAAAAGTTTGGCTATAGTCTTTAAACTATGCAGGTCCCTTAATGGTTCATGCACGCATTGCCATTGGCTGCACATCTGGGTGATGTTTCTTGTCCGGAGAGTGTCATTGCCATGGTCCTGGTTGCCTTGATGACTAGTGTTGTTCCACTGCAGTTGTTGCGGACAGATGGGCCTCTGGGATTGATGGTAGCTCTGTACTCAGGACAGCTGGTGAGATTCCTTCTCCCTGACTGGCTGATTGTAGTGAAGGAGCAGCTTCGCTCGCTATATGGTTCGTATATGCTGCAGTTGCAGCTGTATATCTGGTTTTTTCAATTCCCCACTTTGAGTTGTGGAATTGTGGGTCATTCTTTCCTCCTGGTACCTTTGTCCCTGAAATTTGTTTGCTCAGATCTCGCTCAGCTTGATTCATTGAAGACTTCAGCTTATCGTATATTTTCAAAGCTATAGGCTCCGCTGGAATCTTGCCCTCCAACTCTTCCTGTTCAGCTCTGATGTGATCATTTTCCTGTAGAACTTGTACCTTCATCCCCTGCATTTCATTGCACTGACATGATCGACAACCACCTTGTGGATACCTTACATATTGTCTCCCTCACTCTGGAATCTTTTGTTTCCTTTCTCTGTTGGCATGTTTAGGACTTTAGACTTGCTTCAGCTGAGATGAGTGGTCATTGCATCCCACCTATGAGCTGGAACTCCAGATCTTCCTTCTTGCTATTGCATTGAGTTGTCAGACTAATTTGTCCTCTTGGTCTAAGTATCGTGCCATCATATAGCCTCAGTCCTACTTTTGAGAGCTTCATTTTCAGATTACCATGCTGAGTCACTTCACACAGATCTGTGAAAGTCATTATGTTGTATGATGCACTAGTGTCTATTTGGCATTTCTTGTTTCCTCTGCGGTCACCATGGTAACAGTCACAAACCATTTGTCACCCATAGACTTGACTGAACCAACCTGTTGTATCCTGTGTAGTTCTTCATCAGAGTTGTCTGCTGATATCACTCCAGTGGCCATCTCTATGTGTTTGTTTTTCATTTTTCTGGTCAAACACTTGTATGCAAAATTATTTTGCTTCTTTCCCCATGCTGGCAATCCTTCTTTTCCCAAGCATGCTGTCATCCACAGTATTTGCATCCTGTCCTTTGACTTCGATTGCTCAGCTCTCTTAGCCTGGGCTGTCTCACAGTATAATGCCTCGCAGCCATGTGGTCTGCTGTGCCATGGATATGCTCAAGCTTACGTTTCACAACTTCCAACTTTCAATACACGTCTATCACTTTCATTAGCGTCAGTTTCTCATCTTTTAGTAGATTTGCTCTCACCAAAGGATTTCTCACACCGAAGACTAATCAATCTTTAATCAGATCATCTTTTAGCTAACCAAATTCACATGATTCTGCTAGCTGTGTTACTGCTGTGGCATACTGTTCAATGGTCTCATTTTCACATTGAACTCTAGTGATGAATATATAATGTTCATATGTTACATTCACTGAGGGTTCAAAATGTGTGTTCCAGGCTTTCAAAATCTCTGGCCTCCTTTATCTTTGCTCGTCTGTTAGATTTAGGGTAGTATACGTTTTGTAGCAGTCCTTCCCCAACAGTGTTAACAGTGTGATGTCAGGAAGAAATAATAATGTTATTGGAATTTATTGTAAAATAGTAGTATCTGTGTCTATGTGTGTATGTGTGTGAGACTTAACTGGATTAAAGGCAGCTGGTCTGAAGGCTTTGATGTATTAGAAGATAAGCTAGGTTTGAAATGTTAAGTAGGTAAACATGGGAGAAGTTTAGAATGTAAGGTGTAAAAGGACATTTGCATTTTTAAATCAACTAGCCTAGCTTGAATTCAAAAGAGGGAGTGAAATATTACACCTAACCAGTAGAAGTTAAGAAACAGTGTGTTTATTTTTCCCAGATTACTGGCAAAATTGGTACCATGATAATTTTATATGATCAGGGAGGTAAAGTCCAAAGACAGTGAAACAATGGGAATTTGCATTCAAAGGGTTAAATATGTATAAAGGAGAGAAGGCTGTGAGTAAAGGCAGGCATTTTAAGATCTAACAAGTGTGAAACACCTTCAGCATCTAAGCCTCTAGCTGCTGCCTACAAAGAACTGAAGTTAAGGAAGCTCACTTTGAATTGGATTGTTCAGGGTATCATGTTTCTTTGCCTGGGTCTTTTAAAATCTGTGTGTCTCACTGTTGCCTTAATGGAGGTGTAACTGGGAGACAGATTAATTAGGGGATTTAGAAGTTATTACAGTGATAATTTGTAGACATATGTATGTACTTAAAATCATTTCTCTTATTACTAAATATTTAATTTAGTTTTGTAAAAAACCTATAAGGCCTTATCACTACTGAATTCAAAGCCTGCATCTGGAAACATACAAATTGCAAAAATAATTTGGCAGTTGTCACAAGTTTCCTTCTGGGATTTGAACAACTCAGCATTTACCATTGGCTATGCTATAATAGTGGCTACTCTTTTTGTTTAAGGCTTGCTAATTAAATCTGTTGCAATCCCATAGTTTTGCCATTGTAAGTGGAAAAACTGCCAGTTTTGCCATGCATGCACAGAATGCAGAAGAGGCCCTTCAGCCCATCGAGTCTGCACCGACACATGAGAAACACCTGACCTACCTACCTAATCCCATTTACCAGCTCTTGGCCCATAACCTTGATCACCATCCAATGTTACTGAAGAAGGGATTAGAAAATTTACTGCAGCCATTTGTTTCTCACTCAGTATTTGCTTGCAGGCTTTGTCCTTTTCAGAAGCTTTTTTGCAGATGTGCACTGTGTTTCTTTGTGCCTTTCCGAGCTGTGTCTTCTCTCTACAGCCAGTAATTCACTTGCAGTCTTTGTCTGTTTTTCCTTTGTCCTTTTTCTGCAGCTCAGTTCTTTACTTTTTTTCCTATTTTTAGTAGCTTTCTGCAGATTTGAACCTTTCTGTGTTCCTGGGTTCTCAGTGTCTTCTCTGCATCCAGGGTTCAAGAATCTATTTTTCATCACTTTTGGACACCATGTTTCATGTATAAAGACAGCAGTCTGATTTAGCATCTGTCTCAGTGAAAGCCTTTATTAAACTAGTTAGAAATGGAAGCTTGCCTCACGGCAGAGTCACATAACTATGGCAAGACAGGTAGTTCGCCGGTAGTACACTTAGTAAGATTGCATTTCCAAAACCTAAACACAAAAAGATATGAGCCTAGATGGAGATGTGAAGATGTGTGTGAGAGAATGGATGGTGATGTGTATGAGATCCCTGTGGAGTGTCATATTGTGAATGTCTGGTGAGCTTGTGACTGTGTGAGTTGAGAATGATGAGATGGTTGATTTACTCTGGCAGAACGGCTGAGATCATTCATCCTCTTTCTGCACTGGATGGTTAACCTCTTCTGTGTGGCGTTAGCCGGAGTGCTGAGGTTGATGGACCTCGTCCAGCCATAACAGGGTAGAGGACATCCCAGCAGGCCTCGACAGTGTCCAGCAGGTGGCCCAGCAGGACGTTACTAAATTTTGACGAGTATGTTTCATCCCTTTGGGAGCTCTGTCTTCTGTGGGGCAGATCCTGGGCAGCAGAGATTGAGTGGGCAGTGCGTGGGTGCGGTTTCAATAATACGCCCGGAACAATGATCTGCTGAGGTCACAGTGGGGTGGGCAAGTCAGAGGCCACCGGCCTGCGATCCAACATGTTTCCTGCTGATGCATAATTAATGAGGCTGGGGGTGAACAAGATGGCGCAGAAACCCACCATTGTGCCCGATGGGAAAAACCTGTCGGCTACTACACTTAGAGTGTGGAGGGGAAAATCCCACCCATAGTCACTGTTGTAATGTAAGAACCACAGCAGCCAGTGCCACACAGCAAACTCCACAATAACCAGGTCACTTGTTCAGAGCTGGTTAAGGGATAAATGTTGGCCAGAGCACCAGTAAAACCCCCATGCTGTTCTCTGACTATTCCCACAGGATCCAGTTGACAGACCAGGCAAGGGCTGGGATTCCGTGCCCATCGGCGTCGGGCATGTCCGGTGGTGGAAGCGGACAATATGGTGCGATCGGTTTCATGACGGCGTGAAACCAGTTCGCGATCGTCCACTCAGCAACCTATGACGGGCTGCACTTTCCACCATTGGACATTGGGAACCTCATTGTAATACATCTGCATATCATTATTAGTCCAGCCTGCCGGAATCGCCCCCTCCAGCTGGATCGTCCATTATCGTTGGCAGAAAAGCAGGCCGATGGGTTTCACCACAGCACATAAAAGTTGTGCAATTGGTGGGCTGCACATTCAGGGGAATTCGGAGGTGAGTACACAGCAACGATGTGCAGCTCCCTCCAGGATCACCTATTGGACTTCAAGCTTGAGGAGTGTTGCGGGGAGGGGGGGTCAAAGGCAGACCTGCTGTTGAGGTGACTTGCGGCAGGGGAGAGGGCAAGGACAGCCCTGCCGTTCAGGTGAATTGTGGGGGGGGGAGGGGGGGGGGCAAGGGCTGCCCTGTGATTTAGGCAACTTGTTGATAGGGGAGGGGGGGAGGTGCTGGGGGGTGGTGCAAGGGCTGCCTTGCAGTTGAATATAGCACACAAGCATTTGGGGTGGGGGTAGGGTGGATGATGGAAGCATTAGGGAAACCTGTATAAAGCGACATTCCTCTGCAGCTGAGACAGTTCGAGTGCAGCCACATTCACATGATTGGAGTCGGGCCTCTAGCCTCTCTGCCCACTCAAGCAACGCAGGGGCATCAAAGTGTCAGCAAGTGCTCCAAAGCATTTCACCCCCTCCCCCGCCGATACAGAACCGCAAAGTCATGAGTCTTTTAGTTGGTTGTAGAACAGCTGGATGACTGCACACGTTGTACATTCTCCTCACTAAAGCTGCCCGTGGAGCAGTCACTACTGGAGGTGCTCACAGCCCCTTGCAACATCAGCAATGTCCCTCACGGTTCAAGCTAACAGGGCAGCCTTGCAGCATGGGTTAGGAGAATGCCTGAACCTCAGCTGAGAGCACAGCCTGCAGTCCAGTGCACAAAGCTGCCACCACTCGGTCAGGTGGAGTGGGGCAGAGGTGGGTGGTTTCGGGCAGCCATGCACCTCTGGCCATTCAAGTGGTGGCCAGCTCTCTCCAGGAAGCGTTAAGGGGCCTTCACACTTAAGGAGGACAGATTCTTAGCACATCCATGCTAACCACATGTCTCTCTCTTTCATCCTGCAGGAGCGGTACATCAGGATCATGGAGCCTGATGGCCTACAGGGCACGAAGACGATGAAGGAGAAAGCGACTGAGGCTCCTAGCTCCAAAGAGGCAGGAGCAGCAACCTCAGGAAGGAGAGGCAACTGGGGCTCCTGCACATGCTGCCAAAGAGCCAGAGCGTCACTGTTTGGTGCCCAGCAACATCCAGGGTCTACAGAGGCCGCTTTTGTTTCCTGCAGATGACCATGAACCAGAATTGCCAAAGACTGTGAATGTCTAGGGAACTGGTTGCTCACATCTGCCAATTACTGCAGGATTTGGCACCACGGGGACATAGAGGGCATCCACTGCCAGTGGCTGTGAAAGTGACCACAGTGCTCAATTTCTACACCAGCAGCTCCTTTCAGGGCTCCACAGGTGCCTCTGCTGAATCTCACAAGCTTTCGCCCACAAATGCATCCATGAGGTCACTGATACCATCTTTGCGTAGGCTCATAACTTTGTGCATTTCGCCTGGGACCAGGACAGGCAGGATGCAAGAACGACTGGATTTGCACAGGTCTTGGGTTTCCCACAGGTGCAGGGTGTGATCGACTGCATTCACGTGGCGCTCAGATCTCCGTTGTAACACATAGTGAACTACATCAACCACAAGGGATTCCACTTGTTAAATGTGCAGCTGGTATGCGACCACCAGAAACACATCCTGCAGGTCTGCGCACGGTTTCCAGAGAGTTTTTCTATGACTCCTACATCCTCAGTCGGTCACAGATCCCTGAAGTCTTCCACGCTCTACAGAAGCTTCAGAGATGGCTACTTGGGGACAAGGGCTACCCGCAGAGGCCGTGGCTGATGACACCCGTGCAGTGGCCTCAGGCTTCAGGCCAGCAATGGTACAACAAGGCTCATGCTGCAGCTCACACCTTGGTGAAACAGACCATCGGGATGCTGAAGATGAGGTTCCAGGTCTGGACTGGTCTGTTGAAGCCCTGCCATACAGTCCGCAGAGGGTGTCACACATCGTTGTCATCTGCAGCGCCTCTTACAATCTGGCACTCCAACGGGGAGATGAGCTGGCTGAAGAGCTGGAGGTCTCCTCCGATGAGAAAGGCACCAATGGGGATGAGGGTGAGGAGGTCCTCGAAGTGACAATGACGGCAGTGAGGCCTTCGTACTGGCCAGGCGGAGAAGGTGCACTCGGGAGGCCCTCACAGCTGCTAGGTTTGTGGAGGATGATGACGATATGCAGTGAGGTGTCCCCTTAGATCCTCACATTGCCTCTGTGAACTTTTGATAGCAATCTGGCTTACGACATCATTAATACCCTCTGAGACAATGCTCCTGTCATGGTTACACAGTGGAGGCCCTAATAGTCACTTGACTGCAGGATGATGATGACATGCAGTGAGGACACTCCATAGATCTTCACACAGTCTCTGAGAACATATGACTCTCGTCTGGCCGAGGGCAGCCTTGAAACTTTAGAAGCATCTGATCCTTTGTCCACCTTCAACATCTGAGCCTTCAGGAGCACAGCATCACTGGTCACAGATACTGAAGAGATGGGGGCCAGCCCCACCTTAAAGGTGCTGAGAGCACACAGAGAGAATGAGGGAACTCTGTGGTGCCTGCTCACTACATTCTGGCAGCAATGACCAGCACCATTGAGGTTAAGACATCAACAGTATGTCCAGGGAGTGTGAGGCAGGACCATCACTTTGGTCTGAAGGCTGCACAGGGAAGAGGCCCTGGACTGAGACTTTACCTTGTGCAGAAAGGTTTCACATCTGAGTAACACGAACACTGCTCATCAGAACAAGCAGCCATAGGCAGGGAGACATTCTTGGGATTTTATTGACAATAGTGAACATTATGTAAAAGTTATTAACACCCGTACTAATTCTTCTTAACCTTCCTAACCCTGCCATTACATCTTGGTGCTTCCCAGACGTCCACAGCAGAGGTGGAGGCATCCTACTGACTGCAACGCCCTGTTTGTGATGACCTGGGCAGGTGCCTCTGGACGGCTGACAATTGAAGAGCCCCAGCCTGCATTCAGGGTCCTGCTGTACAGCAGTGGCTCCCTCCTTGGTCTTTGGAGGTGGAGCTGCTGAGGTCACAGGAAGACGGGATTCGGATGGGCCAGACACTCCCTGAGTCACCTGGATGGATGGCCGTGGGGTGTGCACCTGCTGATCCTCCTCCCTAGGGGTGTCCAAGCACCCCAGGCTGACTCCTTCAGGAGAAGGGGTAGCCAGAGTGAGATTGAGCTGCCCAGCACCCCTCTCGTGTACAGACTGTTGGAGGCCAACTATGGCATCAGCGATGGAGTTGAGTTTGTGCAGCTGTGCAGGAGTAACGTCCTGGACCAAGGTCTCCATGGTGGCCACCATCCTACCTGTGTTGACCTCGATGCATTGGCATGCCAGCGCTATCACCTCAGAGTGAAGGTGGACAGACTCCTCCATCATGTCTTGCATTCTGAGGGGTGCACCAGACACCCCTTCCTGATGTTCCCAAGCTTGTCTCTACAGTTCCAGCAGCTGTGACATGATTGAGTCCAGGGGCTCATCATCTGACTCAGACTCATCAAATTGTGAGCCTCCATCAATCCTCTGGACACTGGAGAAGTCCCTGCCGCTGCCTGCTGTGGATCAGACAGTGCGATGTACTCACCGGATTGTGATCCCAAGGGGCTATTCTTAGGCTAGGTCCCACCAAGGTGTGTGTCTCTGTGCTGGTAGAGGGTGTGGGTGAGTGCTGTGATGGGACTTCAGGGAGGGTGCTTTCAGATTCCTCTTCAGAGGTTTCTCAGGGCTTGATTGGAGGCCCTGGGTCATGGACTCCATCAGCTTTTTCACAGATATACCTGCAGAAGCAGTGGGAGATAATTAGTGCTTGGCAGTGTCCTGTGAAAGAGGACACATCACTCACAGCATGGCTGTCTGATAGGTGTTGCGCTGCTGGACCCTCTCTTGGTAGAGCCGTGCCGACCCCACCATTAACAAAGGACCAGTCCAGATCTTCGCTGGCCAGCTGGATGGCTGTTTTCAAAGTCTGTGAGGACCTTGATTTCAGGCATTCCTCCACTGGTCTGTGACCTCTCTCATTTGTTGTGTGACAGCTTGTCCTGCATGAATAGAGATGGAGAAAGTGGAAGCAGGATGCCTGCCGGGCCAGATGATAAGTATGCCTGGCCTGTGTGGGTGGTGAATGGTCCCATGGATATGATGAGGACAATGATGGTGAGTGTGAGAGAGTGGATGGTGATGTCCCTTGAACAGGCAGTGAATTAGGATGTCTGATGGGTTTGTGTGAGTTGAGATTGATGAGAAGAGTGACTTACCCTGGTGGGACAGAGGAGATCATTCATCCTCTTGTGGCACTGGATGGCTGTCCTCTTTTGAAGGGCATTGGCACTGACCACCACTGCTACCACCTCCCATCATGGTTGGTCATGCTGCTGCCAATCCTGCAGCCACAGCAGGGGTAGAGGACATCCCAGCGGGCCTCCATGGCATCCAAAAGGCATTCAAGTGACGCATCGCTGGACACTGGGGCTGCAGTCTTATTGCCCTTAATGGACATAGTAGGCCATTCGGCCCATCTTGCCCACGCCAGTCAACAAAGATCTGACTGCACTAATCCCATTTTCTAGTGCTTGGCCTGTTGCCCTGGAGGCTGTGGCAACACAAGTGATGACCTAAATACGTCTTAAATGTTACGAGAGTTTCTGACTCAACCACCCTTTCAGCCAGTGAGTTTCAGACTCCCACCACCCTCTCGATGAAAACATTTCTGCTCAACCCCCCTCTTAGCCTTCTACCTCTTATTCTATACCACCCGGTTATTGACCCCCTTACTAATTGAAGAAAGTACCTTCCTATCCACTCTGTCTATGCCCCTCATAATCTTATACACCTCTATCAGGTCCCCTCTCAACCTTCGCTGCTCCAAGGAAAACAACCTCTGCCTATCCAATCTTTCCTCATAGCTCAGACCCTCCAGCCCAGGCAGCAGCCTGGTAAATCTCCTCTGCACCCCCTCCAGTGCAATCACATCCTTTCTATAATGTGGTGACCAGAACTGCACACAGTACTCCAGCTGTGGCCTGACCAGTGTTTTACACAGTTCCAGCATCACCTCCCTGCTCTTGTATTCGGTGCCTCGGCTAATAAAGGCAAGTATCCCATATGCCTCCTTAACCACCTTATCTACCTGCCCTGCTACCTTCAGGGATCTGTAGATATGCACACCAAGGTCCCTCTGATGTTTAGTGCTTTCCAAGGTCCTACCCTTCATAGTGTAATCCCTTGCCTTGCTAGCCCTCCCCAAGTGCATTACCTCAAACGTTTCAGGGTTGAATTCCATTTGCCACTGCTCTGCCCGTTGATATCCTCCTGCAGTTTACGGCTACCTTCCTCACTATTTACCACCTACCAATTTTCGTGTCATCCGCAAACTTATTGGTCATACCCCCTAAATTTAAGTCCAAATCATTTGTGTACACCATAAACAGCAAGCACCCCAGCACCGAGCCCTGCAGAAACCCACTGGAAACAAGACTTCAAGTCACAGAAACATCCCTCTACCACCACACTCTGCTTCTTGCCTCTCAGCCAATTTTGGATCCAACGTGACATTTTGCCTTGGATCCCATGGGCTCTTACTTTCTTGACCGGTCTGCCCATGAGGGACCTTATCAAAAACCTTGTTAAAGTCCATGTAGACCTCATCAAATGCATTACCCTCATCAACACACCTGGTTACCTCCTCTAAAAATTCGATCAAGTTTGTCAAACACGACCTTCCCTTAACAAATCCATGCTGACTATCCCTGATTAATCCGTGCCTCTCCAAGTGCAGGTATATTCTCAGAATTCTTTCTAGTAACTTCTCTAGCATGGGACATAAGTTCAAGGTGAGGGGCAGGAGGTTTAGGGGGGATGTGAGGAAAATTCTTTTTACCCAGAGGGTGGTGAGGGTCTGGAATGCGCTGCCTGGGAGGGTGGTGGAGGCAGGTTGCCTCACATCCTTTAAAAAGTATCTGGATGAGCACTCAGCACATCATAACATTCAAGGCTGTGGGTCAAGTGGTGGTAAGTGGGATTAGGTAGGTGTTTCTAACATGTGAGTGCAGACTCGATGGGCCGAAGGGCCTCTTTTGCACTGTGTGATTCTGTGATGGAAGTTAGGCTGACTGGCCTGTAATTTCCTTGACTATCCCTCCCTCTGTTTTTTAATAATGGGACAACATTAGCAGTCCTCCAGTCCTCTGGCACCTCACTGTGGCCAGAGAGGATTTGAAAATTACCGTCAGGTCCCCTGATATCGCTTCCCTTGCTTCTCTCAACAGCCTGGGATACATCTCATCCGGGCCTACGGATTTATCCAATTTTAAGGCCACTAAACCTGCTAGTACCTCCTCTTTCTCTATGTTAATTCCCTGTTTCACAGTCCTCCACCCTGAGGTCTATACCTGCGTTGTCCTTTTCCTTTAAAAGTATTCATTAAGGACTGTACCCACATCTTCCGTGTCCACACACACATTACCTCTATGTTCCTTAATTGGCCCTACTCTTTCCCTAGTAATTCTCTCACTCTTTATATATTTAAAAAACCCCTTTGGGTTTTCCTTTATTCTACCCACCAATGCTTTCTCATGCATTCTCTTAGCTTTCCTAATTTCCTGTTTAAGCTCCCTCTGCATTTTTATACTCCTCTAGACACTCTGCCATAGTGAGCCCTCGGTATCTGCCATAAGCTTCTCTTTTCTCCTTAATCCTAACCTTTATGTCCCTTGACATCAAGGGTTCTCCGGACTTGGTCTTTACGGGTACATATTTGCCCTGTACTCTCGCTATCTCCTCCTTGAATGCCTCCCACTGCTCAGACACAGTTTTATCTGCAAGTTGCTGCTCCCAGTCCACTTGAGCCAAATTTTATCTCATCTTAGTAAAATTAGCTTTTCCCAGTTTAGAACTTTCATTCCAGGCCCAACCTTATTCTTTTCCCTAACTATCCTCAATCTAACTGAATTATGGTCACTATCTCCAAAATGCTCCCCTGCTGATGCGCCTTCCACCTGCCTGGGCTCATTTCCGAATATTAGGTCTAGAACTGCCCCCTCCCTTGTTGGGCTTTCTGCGTACTGACTAAATCAGTTCTCCTGGATGCAACTTAAGAATTTTGCTCCCTCCCTGCCTTACACACTAAAACTATCCCAGTTAACATTTGGGTAGTTAAAATCCCCGACTATTACTGCCTTATGATTCTTATACTTCTCTGAAATTTGGTTACATATTTGATCCTCTATCTCTCTGTTTGGGGGCCTATAGTACACACCCAACAGTGTGTTTGCCCCTTTTGTGTTTTTTACTTCTACCCATATGGCCTCATTTGATGATCCTTCCAAGATACCATCCCTCCTCACTGCTATAATTGATTCCTTGATCAATATTGCGACCTCCCCTCCTCTTCTATCCCTCTCTCTATCTCATCTGAATACCCTATAACCAGGAATGTTGAGCTGCCAATCTTCCCTGCAGCAGTTGTGGGCTGGAAGCACCGAGATGTGTGCGGGAAGCTGGACTTTACATATGGTACCCGGAGTGATGTAGCAGTGAGGTGATGGCGGGTGTGTGAATGACAGCCCACCCGTCATGGAAACTGCGCATTTTCCGGGAATGGATAAATAATGTGGCAGGTTTGGAGTAATACAGCGTGAAAACCTGCCATTGCGGCCGGCGGGTAAGACATCTTTTTACCCACCCACTACCGCACTTAGTGCAAATCTGGGACGATTCCACCTAAGGTCTCTGTTTTACATTTCATCAAAAAGGCAACATCTCCATTGATGCAGGAGACAATGTCAGCCCTAGGTTTAGGCGCTAAAGTTTCCAGCATGGAACTCAAAGGTCAGAGTGCTTCCCACTGAGTTACAGCTGACACCTAAGAGCTGCTGGTCACTGTGCCTTCGAGCATTATGTGGATCACATATGTAGAATAGAAGCTCACCAACGTTCCTTAGACAGCACCTTGCAAACCCATGACCGCTACCATCTAGAAGGACAAGGGCAGCAGATGGATGGGAACACCATCACCTGGAAGTTCCCCTCCAAGTCACTTAGTATCCTGACTTGGAAATATATGTCGCTGGGTCAAATCCTGAAACTCCCTCCCTGACAGCACTGTGGGTGTACTTACACCACATGGACTGCAGCGGTTCAAGAAGGCAGCTCACCACCACCTTCTCAAAGGCAATTAGTGATGGTCACTAAATGCTTCCCTAGCTAGTGATGCCCACATCCCTTGAATGTATTAAATAAAAGCCCTTTATTTCTTAGAGTGACAGCTGTCTCACTGACAGGGGCAATTGCTATGAACTAACCTGATTAGCAGTAAGCTTATTAGGAAGATGGCATGTGTTAACTTTAAGCCACCTGACTTTAAAATGGATCCAGATTGCTTGACTTGGGTTCAGGAAGGACAAATTTAAGTTGACAGCTGAAATACTGAGTCATGAGGACAAGATGTCTGAACGGAAGAGCAGACTTCTCTGTCAGCAGGATCTGTCCTGCTAGTAATAAGGCATTCAAGGTCCATAATATCCATTTCTATTGAATTCATGCTGAGCACATCCTGTGTGAGAATTCATTGCAGTATATCAGACAACAGACCCCATCTGATTCCCATCTGTTATAATTGCAATACACTCTGCTGTATGTTAGTCTGTGGATCAGTGGGTAGCACTTGCCTCTGAGTCAATAGGTTGTGGTTTGAAGTCCAAAGCTCTACTCCAGAACAAAAACAGAAACAGAAATACCTGGAAAAACTCAGCAGGTCTGGCAGCATCAGCGGAGGAGAGTACAGTTGACGTTTCGAGTCCTCATGACCCTTCAACAAGGGTCATGAGGACTCGAAACGTTAACTGTGCTCTTCTCCGCCGATGCTACCAGACCTGCTGAGTTTTTCCAGGTATTTCTGTTTCTGTTTTTGTTTTGGATTTCCAGCATCTGCAGTTTTTTGCTTTTATCTCTACTCCAGAGACTTGGTCACATAGTCTAAGCTGTGACTCCAGTGCAGTACTGAGGGAGTGCTGCATTGTTGAAGGAGTTGCCTTTTGGACAAGATTTTAAAATGAGACCCTGTATGCCCTCTGGACAATTTGAAGAAGAGCAGGGGAGTTCTCCCCGGTGTCCTAGCCAATGTTTAACCTTCAATCAATGTCAAAAGGAACAGATAATCTGCTCATTATCACATTGTTGTTTGTGGGATTTTGCCGTCTGTAACTTGGCTGCCAACGCTTCCTACATTAAATCAGTGACTACATTTCAAAAGTGCTTCATTGACTGTAAAGCAGTTTGGGACAACCTGCCATCATGAAAGGCGCTTCAGAAATGCAAATGTTTTTCTTTTAATCAGGGCCTCAATCTCGAATAACCTCTGACCCCTGAGGCATCAGTTCTCCAGAATCAGTAACACTTTTGGTTCTACATTTATCCACATTCAGACGAGTGATTCCGCTTTTTGTCTGGGCTGATAGAGTGCCACATGCTACAGTAGATTTAATGTGCACACTCAATTTTATACAACTGCAGCTTACAGTATTTTGTTCTTTTATATTAACTGCAGGTGGGTTTGTCTTCAAGCAATGGAAGGAGAAATTCTTCTTTTTATCGATGAAGGGGTCCTTGGCGATCTGCCGTGACCAGGATGCTCTGCCTGAGGCTGAAATCTCGCTCCAGAGCAGCTGTAAAGCCATCCTCAAAGGCAACCAGATCAGCGACCTGCCCCGGCTTCCCCTAGGAGCAGAGAAAGACTGCTGCTTGGCCCTGATACTCACAGAAGGCAAACTGCTCCTGTTATTGGCGGTGGACACTGAGGATTGCAGGTACATTTACAGCAAGGAGCTGCCCAACCTGAAGCCAGGGGAATGCCTGTGACCCTTGAACCCTGGTGATCTGGCCCATGTAGCCTGGCAACTCAGCACTAGTTGTGTTGCCTTTTCCAATATTCCTTTAAACCAAGGGCAGTAGCAGATAAACCTATACCCAGGTGTGGCTCTTGAGCCTGCATGTTCGGCAGCTATGCTGCAAGCTCACCATTTGCTCTCAGGATGTGGCTGGTTAGGTCTCGTTTATTGTGCATCAATGTTTGGCTAAGAATGGTGTTCATGGAATGAGCAACTCAGCCAAATCTGGTGTTCCCAGGTAAAAAATAAGAACTCATATTTGTATCGCACCTTTAACATTGTAAAACTACCCAGTGTTTCACTGGAGTGTTTTCAAACAAAATTTACACTGAGCCACATAATGAGATATTAGGCTAGGTGAACAAAAGTTTGGTCAGTGGTAGAGTCAAGGTGCTGGAAGGAGGAAAGAAGAGAGCAGGTGAGGTTCATGAAGGGAATTCCAGAGTTTAGGGCCTAGGCAGCTGAATTGTGGAGCGATTGAAATCAGAGATCCTCTAGACATAAAGGCTAGAAAGTACTGTTGCTAATAGCAGCAGTTGAGCACTTGACAGATTCATATGGTGCTCCTCCACAAACGGTTTAAAAATAATCTCGTTACCCTTTCCATTCAAATTGCACCATCCAGGACCTGTCATGACTCTCTCATTGATTTGAAGTTCTTACTGATTGAACTCCTCACTGGACTGCGCCTACCTGATGGCTTATTGACCCATCCCTTTGTTAAGTGTGAGTGCACAAGGCAGCTATTCAGCTACAGCCACCCCCATCCTGTCCTCACCTGTGGTTGGTAACCATTACACAACTGGAGCACAAGGAGGGGCCTGAATCAAATTGCCTCTCTCCAGTTACAGAGTTATTGTTAACCTGGATAATTTCAGAAAGACCTGGGGATTGAATCTATGGATTTTCTGGATGAATGGCTGCCATGTACACTCCTCCAAGATAAATGGGTGGTTAGACTACAGCTCTAAACAGTATAGAAGAGACACACTCTGAAAACAAGGCTGCGCAGCAAAGATTCTATCAAGGTGGTTCTGATTTCTTTCGTGTGCTTAGTTTATGAAACAATGCCCTGGACAGAAGTGTAACAGACCAGGACAGCACTTGAACTTCCTTATTCCTTGTGACACTGGGTAACAGTTGGGATTCATGACCCTGGGTAATGAAGGGGAAAATAAGAATTTGGCATGGTACTTGTTTCCAGTCTGCAACAACAATATAGCACCAAAGCATAGATAAAACTTGACACCCAGCCACATAACGAAGGGTCAAAGGTGTATATTTTAATGAGCATCTTAGAAGAGGAAAGAGCCATAGAGAGGCCGAAGGAAATCCAAGCTTGGGGGCCCAGACAGCTTAAGGCATTTCTGTCAATGAGATGCTTAAGAAATCAGAGTGGAGGAGTGCAGATATCTCTGAGGGTTGTGGGGCTAGAGGAGGGTTTCAGGATTTGGTCACTGCGCTGCTGGAAAAGATACATGGGTGAACACTCTCAGGACAGCAGTGGACTCAGCTATGCTGCCTTTCTTGATCACTTATCACAGTTACCATTTGGATGATGCACTGGAGGGCTAGAATTACAATATTTAAAGCACAGAAACACACTATTCCATGTTGTATCAGCAAATCCTTCTATTCCTTTCTCAATCAAGTACATATATAGCCTCCTCTTAAATGCATCTATACTATTCAACTCCACTAGTCCTTGTGGTGGTAATTCCACAATCTCACCACTCTCCAAGTAAAAACATTTCTGCTGAATTCCCTATTGGATTTATTAGTGACCACCTTACATTTATGGCCCACAGTTCTGGTCTCCTCCACAAGCGAAAACACCTTCTCTACTCAACCTATCATAAACTTAAAGACCTCTACCTGGTCACCTCTTGTCTTCTCTTTTCTGGAATAAAGATCCCCAGCCAGTTCATTCTTTCCTGATAGTTATAATCTCGCAGTTCTAATACCTGCTCCAGTGCCTCTATAACCTTTTTGTCATATGGAGACCTGAACTGTGTGCAGTACTCCAAGTGTGGTCTAACCAAGGTTTAATGTAAGTTTATCTTAACATCTCTGCTTCTCAGTTCTAACCCTCTAGAAATGAACCCCCTTCTTTATTAGCTATTTAACGGTTTTATTAATCTTTGTCAGTACTTCTCATGATTTATGATCTATAACCCTATATCTCTCAGTTCACTGACCTCAGTTAGACACTGAGGCCTTAATTTTCGCAATGATGGAGATCCTTTCCATCATTGTGAAAGTGACATGAGAGACCAAAATCTGGAAGTCCCAGCCTCAAACATGGCACCTACCATTTTTGAGGGGGCAGGAATGGGCCCAGGTTGTGATTTGCACTTCACGGAGGTAGCTGCCCATATAAATCAGTAGCTGCCTCCAGTCATGTCAAATTTTGGTGACCCAGGTGTATGAAACATAACATGCATAGGTTAGACCTGGTAGGAGCAGGTATGAACTATGTGAAGTCCTTTGGAGGGGTGGAGTATGGTCTTTGGGCACCTTTGAGGGAGGACAAGTGTGCTTTGACATAGGCCAGATGCCCCTTGGGAGAGGTAAAGTGCCTTGGGATTGTTAAAATTAGGCATGAATATGCGTAAAAAGCACATAAACCTATTAAGTGTCAAAGTGAAATGCCAAAGGCAACTTCCAAAAGCAGCCAGAAACTACTAAGATATTCATAACTCTTGTCCTTTAAATCTTTGAAAAAAATGTTTGGAGTGTTTATAAATAAATCACTGCTTGCTATTTCACTCTGTCTGTTGACATAAGTCTGAGAGCTATCATTACTAGATTAGTGCTGCATGACTGATTTCACAACCTTCCATTATCACAGTAAGGTGTCTGCCACTTCATATTTTAATTGACAGCTCCAAGTAGTTATAGATTCTTTGAAGCAGAACTATGAATTCAATGCTTGCTTTTATAGGATTATGTAGTTGAATGAAATGTTTCTTTTTATAAGAGATTATTAAGTTGAAGGGATGTAAATGTAGTGTGAATGGGCTTTTATGAATGAATGTCTTTTTTAATAAATTCTGCAAGACACTTGAGACTTTATTTTATTTCATCTTGGCATGGCTCCTGAGGTCTGCCCATGGTGGATACTGGGTGAGTTGTATAGTAGGTGTAAGAGCAATGGGTGGTGGATGGGGGGGCATGGATTGGCATGAGTTGGCACTAAGTTGGCATAGGGACTATAAAGGGCCATGGCTGGTGGGCAGAGGGGCATGAGGTGATATAAACACTATAAAGGGCCATGGATGGTGGATGGGGTACATGAGGTGCCATGGAAGGTATGAGGAGCCATGGGAGTGGTGGGGACATGCGTTGGAATGGATGGGGCATGGGAGTGTGTGTGGGTGAAGGGTATGAGGGGTGAAGACTGGAGGGCTGTTTTATGTTTTTTAAAAACAGTTCAACACTGTGCCAGAGCACCGAGGCAGGCCTTCCAACCAGCCCACCTCTGCACCCTGCAGCCTCTCCACTCATAAACTTTCCAGGGTTGCTTGATCCCAACTCCCACAGAAACCCCCTATACTGGAATGAAAATTCCAACTTCTGGGGCATTTTCTCCTCAGTTGGGTCTGTAGAGCCTGGAAATGTCCCGACTCTGCACTGCCGACCTGGGAGTGAAGATCCAAGCCTTAATGCAGAATTTTGACTGCCGAGAGTGGTGGTGAGGGGGTGGGCAGGGCTCTTGGAGTAAGGGTTTTTGGTGTGTATGGGGGTTAAATCCCAAAAAGCGACATCAGGTCTGCAATCCAACATGATCCCATCCACTTCCAGGTTACAGAGGTGAGGGGGAGCCCTCGTGGGGCTGTTGGGTGTCCTGAGCTGTGTGAAACCCACCAGGGTCAACAAGAAAGAACTTCTTCAGTGAAACTGACAGGCTGGGAAGCCCTCAAGCAGTGAAACTGGAGAGCTGCAGCCATGCCTAGGTGAGAGGTTGCTCTGTACACAGCACTTTCTGACAGCGTGCTTTCACGGCTTGACAGGTGATTCCTAACTTTTTGGAAGTCAGTCCACCTGTCTAGGGTTTGACTCACCTGTATCTGCACTTGTCTGCTGTCAGTCTTCACCACGGCACAGGAGCAGCTTATGTAGCTCCAGCTTGCACCTCAGCAGCAGGAGCAAAACCAGCAGCAACATCAGCTGCCTTCTCTTCAGCCACATGTCCCAGGGGGAATGGGCACTGGGCTCCAGCTAGAAGGAGACAAGGCCCTCAACAGCAGATTTACAGCAGAGGCGAACCTTCCTTGCACCAGGAGGCCTCAGGAGGCTCAGGCTTTCATGACAGGTCACTGCTGACATTTGCAGCCTGCTGGAACAAGACTTCCTTCCAGGCGGTCATGTATTGCCAGGTGGCTATCACTGCACAGCCCTCCAACCCTGTCAGTTCTCCACCTCTCCTTGAAACTCTGCGCTCTCTTCTGCAAGGAAAGAGTTGGGGGGGGTGTGAAATGGTTTGTGTGGAGAGGAGGGAAGGACAACATTTATGGAGAGTCAGCTGTGGCTCATTGTGACTCTTGGCACTGAGCTACAAGCTTCCTGCACTTGAGCACTCAGATCAAGGCTGACACTCTAGTGCAGAACTCGAGGGAGTGCTGCATTCTTGGACGAGTTGCATTTTGAATGAGAAATTAAACTGAGGCTCCGTCTGCACTCACAGGTGGATATAAAACATCCTATGGCCACTCATTCGAAGAAGAGTAGCCGAGTTCTCCCTGGTATCCTGGCCAATATTAACCCCTTAATCAACCTCACGTTGGTCTTTATCGCATGGCTGTTTGTTGGACCTTGCTGTGCACAAATTGACTGCCACAATTCTAGAATTACAACAGGGACTACACTTTGAAAAGTACTTTGTTGTTCGTAAAGTGCTTTGAGACATCCAGTTGTGAAAAGTGCTGTATAAATGCCAGTTTTTTTTTCTTTTTAGGATGACTGAG
Organism: Carcharodon carcharias; assembly: GCF_017639515.1. Lineage (NCBI taxonomy): Eukaryota > Metazoa > Chordata > Chondrichthyes > Lamniformes > Lamnidae > Carcharodon > Carcharodon carcharias. Next base: position 1,866,189 of record NC_054500.1, read on the forward strand.
AGGGATGGGTGTGGGAGAACAGTAGGATGAGGGTGAGTCTGAGTTTTGGCTGTTCAGATGGGGACCTGAGGAGGTGATGAAGAGAAAGGAATGCGTAGAACTACACTCTGTGTGGGTCAGAGGAGTGCAATGCAAGAGAATACTAGGGATAACATTCAAAATACATGGGGGAGGCAGGCAAATTCGCCCACAAAAGCCCCACAAAACACTTGGGAAAATTCAATCATGAGGCAACCAATCAGAGAAAAGTCACCCCCATATGTGGGAGTGACAGATTCTGTAAGGAGCTGCTTCTCCAATCACAGACTGTTCCTCTCTTGTGTTTGCTGCTGATAAACTCACTAAGGAAGCAGCGAGCAGTGGGAAGGTGAGTGACAGCAATCAGCCTGAGGGCGAGAGCAGCAGCAGTCAGAGAGGCTGAAGGGTGGAAAGAGGCAAAACGGGAATGGGGTTGGGAGACTCAGTGAGGGAGCAACTTCAGGGATGGGAGTTGCAGCTCTCACAAGTAGATATGCTGCAAACTGTACTCCTCTTTATAATATCCATGAAAACTGAGATGTACATATGCAAATATTACAGCACAGCTTCCAATAAAATGGAAAACTGGAAACAGAGCTGGAAAAGTCTTCCAGCAAGTCCTCAAAATACTGAGCTGGTTTTGAACTCAAGCATGATCTTGAAGGTAAAAAAAATGCAGAATCTTGAGCACATTTTTCTGCTAAGTTCACAGCAATGTGTGCATTTCTGTGTTTACTTTTCTATTATCAAATTTGAATGTTTTTTGAGCATTTTCCCAATCCTTGCAACAGGATATCTGAGAATTGTGCTGCGTCTTCACATCTGCCTTCATTGGTTTTGGCAATTTGTTAATGAAATCTAAGGATCAATTTTATTGGCTGTTGTTTGGGATTCTGGAAAGGCTGGGAAATTAGGTCATTTAGTGGAATGGGTATGATCCAATGAAAGGATTATAGCCAGCAAGATTTAGTTAAGTTTTTTGATAGTCCAATTGTGCATTTCTTCAGAAATTATTCACCTTCCCATTTCTTTATTTGGGCATGTAAGTTTGGGGATACAGCGTTCTGATACTGGTTGTCAACATCAGGCAGTCCCAAGCTTGGGTAGAGCAGAGTGAAGAGTATTTAACATCTTCCATGGCATGAATGGAATACAAACGTGACTAAGCATTTCACATACAGTGAATTACTTGAGATGCAATGACCATGTTAGAGGCAAACCTTTAACTATATTTTATATACTAAGATCCCAAATAGCAATGAACGACTTGCATTTTTATAGTTTTTTTTTTAATAACCTTAGGACATCCCAAAATGCTTTTTAGTCAATGAAATACTTTGGAAGTGTAGTAATGTTGTAATGAAGGAAATGTAATGAGGTAAATGATCAATGAATTTAGAGGAATCTAGGACCAGGGAGTATAAACTAAAAAATTAGTGCCAGATTATTCAGGGGTGAAATTATGAAACACTTCTACATGCGGAGGATGGTAAAAGTTTGGAACTTTCTTCTGCAAGCAACAATTGACTATTCCTCTCAATATCCAACAATACCAATGCTAGAACAATTGTTAAATTTAAATCTGAGATTGAGATCTGAGATACAGTAAAAATGGTAGAAACTGTCTGGCTAAAATCTTCCAGCTTTTTGTGCATATGCAATGAAAACACTTTGGGCAGAATTTTTAGCTTGGCACACGGAGGCACACCAGACCCGATCAGACGCGAAATCGCCTGAGATAATGTTGGGTAAGCATCGTAGCATCATCCCGCGCTCGTACAATATTTCGATCAGCAGGCGCACGCAAAAGTCGGAAGCACATCCACTGACAATTAACAGGCCAATTAAGGTAATTAAGGGTGCAATTGCCTGATTTTTCATGGTCCATCCAACCTCACGGTTGGTGGACAGGCGAGTCGGCCAGGCGGACTTGCATTTTTTGTGAAACCTCATCCACAGGCGGAATCAAGTTTGACCATTACAGGCTCTGAGTCAGGCTTGTAAATAAGCAAGCAGCATCCGTCAAATGTTCAGGTATGGGGTCCAGTTCGTTATATACAGATTCACCAAAATCAAAAGCAATCCATGATGCTTGCCAAATATTTATGTAACACAAACTTCTTGTTTAACCTTTGGTCGAGAAATCTTGGTCTCATCACTTTTCTCCTGTCCAGGGCCATGACACAATGCCTTCCTTTTGAACAACCGAAGGCTTGATCTTAGAAGATCATTGTCCACCACTGGTTGATTTGTATACATCTGTTTGATTGTACCCTTTTCATTTCTTACTAACTGTTTTCGAATGGCAAGGTCCCTACGAGAGCAAAGTGCTTTACAGCAGGGTCCCAGATTACTCAGCAGACTTGCTCTTTCTTCTTTTCTCTGTATAGCAGCCTTATTGAGGCCTTTAGCTGTGACCTCACCGATCCATGGAAGGCTCATTAAAGGTGATTGCTTTTTGTGTGTCAGGGAGTACGTCAGTTATTTATGGGGAAAACATTTGTTGCTAACTTCTGCCTATTGTCTTGTTCCAGTTTAAATAATGTGGTGTCTAGGAAATTAATGATTTCCTTGTTTGTTGTGGCTTTAAGCTTAATGGAGGTGTGGGGATTATTGAGTTATTGATTGGATTCTTCAAATTCTGCTTCTGTGTGAATCCAAATACCCGATATGTCAACACAAATGCAGAAGGTAATGTGACTATTTGACTGCATCACGTAATAAATGAGTTAGTGAAAATGAAAAACGAGTCCATGAAGCTCTCAAGAAAAGCTCTCAGAGTGGGAGGTGGTGGGGAAGGAATATTTTCACCCCTGGCTGGGAAGGTGAGAGTTTAAGGCTTGGCTCTTGGAAATGGGATGCTGTAGAAACAGGTTCTGGGAGGTCTCTTAGTCAAACAAAACAAACTGGATTTACACAGGAGCTTCCGTGGCTGCTTGTATATGGCTGAAGCTGCTTGTATACGGCCAAAGCTGCTTGTATACGGCCGAGGCTGCTTGTATATGGCCGAGGCTGTTTGTATACGGCCGAGACTGTTTGTATACGGCCGAGGCTGTTTGTATACGGCCGAAGCTGCTTGTATACGGCCGTGGCTGTTTGTATACGGCCGAAGCTGCTTGTATACGGCCGAAGCTGCTTGTATACAGCTGTGGCTGTTTGTATACGGCCAAGGCTGTTTGTATACGGCCGAAGCTGCTTGTATACGGCCGTGGCTGTTTGTATACAGCCGAAGCTGCTTGTATACGGCCGAAGCTGCTTGTATACAGCCGTGGCTGTTTGTATACGGCCGAGGCTGTTTGTATACGGCCGAGGCTGTTTGTATACGGCTGAGGCTGCTTGTATACGGCCGTGGCTGTTTGTATACGACCGAGGCTGTTTGTATACGGCCAAGACTGCTTGTATACGGCCGAGGCTGTTTGTATACGGCCGTGGCTGTTTGTATACGGCCGAGACTGCTTGTATACGGCCGAGACTGTTTGTATACGGCCGAGACTGTTTGTATACAGCCGAGGCTGTTTGTATACGGTCGTGGCTGTATACGGCCGAGACTGTTTGTATACGGCCGAGACTGCTTGTATACGGCCGAGACTGCTTGTATACGGCTGAGGCTGTTTGTATACGGCCGAGGCTGTTTGTATACGGCCGAGGCTGCTTGTATACGGCTGAAGCTGTTTGTATACGGCCGAGGCTGTTTGTATACAGCCGAGGCTGTTTGTATACGACCGAGGCAGTTTGTATACGGCCGAGGCTGCTTGTATACGGCTGAAGATGTTTGTATACGGCCTAGGCTGCTTGTATATGACCGAGGCTGTTTGTATACGGCCGAGGCTGCTTGTATACGGCCGAGGCTGCTTGTATACGGCCGAGGCTGCTTGTATACAGCCGAGGCTGCTTGTATACGGCCGAGGCTGCTTGTATATGGCCGGCCCCTCAAACAGCAATCTTTTTCCTTGGAAACCCCTTCCTAGAATTTATTCCCCCCATGCTGGCCACATATTGGTTGAACAAATCATATGACCCCTTTTTCTTTAGTTCTGATGAAGAGCCATACGGACTCGAAACGTTAAATGTCTTCCTCTCCGCAGATGCTGTCAAGACCTGCTGAGCTTTTCCAGCTATTTTTGTTTTTGTTTCATATGACCCCTACTCAGTTGAACCAATCTTAAAGTGACAGTCATCACATCCCTCCCCACTTAACTCCTTTGTACATCTTTCCAGTGAACAATTGCCTTATACAATTGAACCAAGAATTTCCTGAATTCTAGATATAATTACATGTATATTTATAAATTAAGTCTTTGGGGTGCTTTTCGAATTCGTGTCGAGTGGCATAGTTTGACAGGTTGTGAGGCTTCCACCAGATTGGCATTTCCCGGAATTGTACTAACTGGTAGCTCCTGGAGGACCACCAGCTCCTGCTCAGTCCTGGTTCTTTCGAGTGGGCCTGCAGGCTCTGCTCCTACCCTGCTCAGAGCTCCTCCTCCTGCAGACAGAGGGACAGGTTGCCTCCTGCTCCTTGGCAGTCCTCCTCCACTCCAGCTTCCCTGGGCTGGCAGCCACATTTGGTATGGACAATTCATAATCATTAACTTCCAGAGGGATGGCCTTGATATTTATTACTGTTCGACTAGAATCTTCGGTGTACACAGGTTCCCCAACACTCGATGGTAACACTGGCTGCAAGGGTGCCTCTCTACCCCTCAAATAGTCAACGTGCTTCCGAATAATCCATCCCTCTATCTTTACTTGATACGGAAGAGGTCCAGTCTCAGAGACTACCCTTCCAGGAATCCACCTAGGGCCACTACAGAAGTTAGTTGAGAACTTCCTAATTCTACTGTGAGAATCATGACTTGTCTCCTGGTTACACTGACTTGACTCTACCCTCCCTGCAATTTTGGAAACACAAGACCTAACCTTGTCCTGAGACGATGTTTCACTAACAGTTCAGCAGGAGGAACACCTGTCATTGAGTGTGGAGTGATATGGTAACTCAGCAGAAAACGTGAGACTCTTGTTGCTAAAGATCCAACTGATGGTTTTTGCACGTCAGATTTAAAAGTTTGGTTGGCTCTCTCTCGGCTAAGCCATTTGATGTGGGGTGGTAGGGCACTGTCTATATGTGTTTTATACCATTGAGAGTGGTGAAGTTTTGAAAATCCACACTCGTGAACACTGCCCCATTATGGGGCATGATTATTTCAAGTAAACCATGAGTTGCAAAACAGTGCTGCAGCTTTCCTATGGTCATCATCGATGTTGGTGTTTTCACCTCAAAAATCCACTTAGAGTGTGCATCAATTACAAGGAGAAACAACGTACAATAAATGGTCCTACATAATCAGCATGGACGGGGACCCATGGCCAGCCAGGCCACTCCCAAGGGTGTAGTGAAGCTGTGCCTGGTAGGTTTTGCTGCAACTGACACTGTTGACAGTGCCATACCAGGTTTTCAATATCACTGTCGATTCCGGGCCACCATACATAACTCCTGGCTAACATTTTCGAGATACCAGGGTTGCCACTGTGTAGTTCCATCAGGAGCAGCTTCGGGCCTGGCACAGGAACAACTACTCGTGCTCCCTGTCACATAATACCACCTTGACAACTAAGCTCATGTTTACAGATGGAGTAGGGTTTCATGTCCTCTGAAACTGCCTCAATTCCCCATCCCATAAGGATTTTATCTCGTCGTCGGATACAGTAGATCCCGACTGTTCCTGGTTTTGATTTGTTTCGCACAGACTGGGAGTGTATCCAAAAGGTTCAAGGCCAAGACAATTTCTTGAAGAATAGGTGCACATGTAATACTTTCTCTCAAAGGCAGGTGATTCAGGGCATCCACATTCACAATATGTATCCCTGGTCGGTGTTTGAAGGTATATTCATAGGCGGCCAAGATCAATGCCCACCTCAGAATCCTTGCAGAGGCTATTGGTGGGATGACCTTTTTCTCCTTAAAAAGCCCCAACAGTACTTGTGGTCTGAAACAATCGTGAGATGTCTTCCATGTAGATATTGATGGAACTTTTTGATGCTGAAAGCTATTGATAGGCCCTCTTTTGTGTTTTAGCTTCTTTCAGCTACTGATAGTGTTCTTGACACATATTTTATCAGCCTTTCCGAGCTGTCTGCCATTTCATGGGACAACACTGCCCCAACACCATACGGAGAGGCGTCACATGTCAATATTAGACCCTTCAATGGGTCGAAGTGTACAAGTAGGCTTGAAGACTGCAGCAATTCTTTCACCTTGTTGAAAGCCGTTTCCTGGGGAATTCCCCAAAACCAGCAGTGGTGCTTCTTTAGTAGGATGTGTAATGGGGTCAGCACTGTGGATAGATTTAGCATAATAATAGACTATTCCTAGAAATGATTTAACTTCAGATATGTTCGTGGGGTAAGGTGCTTCTTTTATGGCCCTGACTTTCGACTCAATAGGGTGTAGCCCTTGAGCATTGATCCTGTTCTTCCAGGTGAGTCAACTCCGTGGCTTGGAAAGTGCACTTTTCTTTCTTGAGATGAACTCCAGCCTCCTGAAATCTTTTTAACACCTCTTCTAAATTTGCCAGATAATGAGTATATCATCGAGATATACCACAAGTTGTGACAACCCCTGTAGTAGACTCTCTGTTGTGCATTGAAGTATCGCGCATGCCGATGAGAAACCAGAAGGCAGGCGTGTGTACTGAAAAAGCCCTTTGTGGGTGTTTATCGTGATATATCCTCGAAACCGTCATCCAACTCAAGCTGTTGATAAGCGTGATTCATGTCCTGCTTGGTATATGACCGGCTCCTGCCCAGTTTTTGCATAAAGGTCTTTGATCCGTGGAAGAGGATACTTGTCCAGCTTTACGGCCTGATTGACTGTTTGTAATCACCGCAAATGCCGATAGTCTTGTTGGGCTTCAAAATGGGGACAGTGGGTGCAGCCCATTCTGAAACCTGAACCAGCTGGATTATACCTCATTCTTCTAACCTCTTTAGTTTAACTTCCATTTTCTCATGTGGTACCGGTCTTGCTTTGAAAATTGAGGGGTGGCTTCCAGATTCAGATACATTTTGGCTTGTAAGCTCTCAATTTTGCCCAACTCAACCCGGAAGACAACGTCATATTTTCTTAACAATTCTGACAATCCCCCTGTCCTCAGCTGCAAAACATCAGCCCAATTAAACTTTATTTTCTTGAGTCAGTCACGTCCCAGAAAGCTTGATCCTTCATCCATTTCTACTATGATAGGTACCGGGCAGACTGCTGTCCATAGCTCACAACTGCAAAAGCGGTACCCTCACCTTTACTTCTTCTCCGGTGTATGTTTTTAGCTTGGCTGAAGTGCTCTCTAAACTTAAAGGCTGAGCACCCCCTCTCAGGTACTGGAATGTGTGCTCACCCATCACAGTGACTGATGCGACTGTATCTACTTCCATATTTAGAGGCTTCCCATTTACACAGAATGTTATGGTGAATGGGTCTGGCTTAATATCCTTGAGGTTGGAAAGACAGTAAATATCAGACTTACCGGTACCAGGGTCTTCCACACTGTGTACTTGTAACATCTTGTTGGATTGCCTGAGCCACACTCTGCATTCTCTTCTCAGGTGTGCTTTTTTTCGCAATTTTGGTTGTACCAAAATTGCAATGCTCTGATAATTGTTTGAGTTTCACAATGTACGTCAGGATTGACTCCCCCTGGGCTCTCACTCACAAATTAAACTTAAAGCGTTGCATTATGATTGAAGGTTTTGGTTGGAAATAACCCCATTCCTCTGCAGAGGAGTCGAATCAGTCTATCCAGCCAAAAAGTGGCATCTCAGTGAGTAATATAATTTCCTATTCACTATCGTCGATTAAACATGATACTCACAGATGCGGGCAGGAGACAGTGCCAGGAAAAATTTATTTCCCTCATTGCCAAATGTAGAAACATGCTCTGGAAGGCTTCCCTTTAAATACAAATGCTTCATCACCTCTGCGCTCTGTGATTGATTAGGAAAGTGAGCATTGGGATGTAATGCAATGGCTAAGGAGCTACAGAAAATCCCACTGACAGAACAAATGGATTCCCGACCTGCTACCAGCCTCCCCACTGTGTGCAGGTCTGTTTTATTCAGATTCTGTCCTCCCACAAGAATTATGTGTTTATTCTTCCTACCAGAATATACTAACTTATATTTGTTTATTGAAGCTTATATTGCCAAATACATATCTATTCTTCAAGTCTATTGAAGTCTTCCTGTATTTTGTCATGGTCCTCCTCTGCATTAACTGCACCTCCCCAATTTGGTGTCATCTGCAAATTTTGAAATTGTAATTCCAAATCCTGAGTCCAAACAGTTTTGTAAATAGAAAACTCAAAGATGCTTGTGAAATATCGCTTGCTCCCTTTCGCCACTCTCAGTAAACAGTTTAACCAACTTTTGGTTTTCCGTTTTATGGCCAGCTTGCTATTTATTCTGTTGTTGCTTGTTCCCCTGACTCCATGCATTCTGTGAAAGTAATGTAATCAAATTCAATGGGGCAACCTTTAAATTATGGTGGCAAGTGGGAAAACCATGGAATGGTGGAACACTGGTTTTCTACCCCATGAAATATCACTCTCCATGGATTTCAACACAGTAAATTTGGGAGCGGTGTGAAAGCAACATTACATTTGATCCCATCGTGTTCCCCTCCAAACCACTCACCATCCTGACTTGGAAATATATCGGCTGTTCCTTCACTGTCGCTGGGTCAAAACCCTGGAACTCCCTCCCTAACAGCACTGTGGGTGTACCTACACCACACGGACTGCAGCGGTTCAAGAAGGCAGCTCACCCACCACCTTCTCAAGGGGCAATTAGGGCTGGGCAATAAATGCTGGTCTAGCCAACCATGCCTACATCCCTTGAATGAATAAAAAAAAAGGGGTCAGGTAAAAATTGCGTCAATAAATCTGGGAGCCTGTGAGCTGGTGGCAGAAAACACAATGACCATAAAAACTAGTGGATTGTTTTAAAACCCAACTAATATCCTTCAGAAACGGAAACTTCTCATCCCCACCCATCCTGGCCTACACTTGTCTCTAGTCCACACTGCTAGGCCCAGCATCATTCTCAGGGTAACAGCCTGACCTTTCAATAACTCCTTTCAAAGAAATAACCAATCCCAACTTGTGGGTGGAGCTTGAGAAGAAGGTGAATGATGTGATGAGAGGGTTGTCCTATGGAGGGGGATTGAATAGAATTGGCCTCTCTCTGGAATTTAGAAGAATGAGAAATGATCTCACTGAAAACATATACATTCTAAGAGGGCTTAGCAGGGTTGATATTGTTTCCCCTGGCAGGAGAATCTCGTATTAGGCTCACAGTCTCAGGAATAATGGCTGGCCATTTGGGGCTGAGATAAGGAGAAATTTCTTCACCTGGAGACTTTTGAATCTTTGGAATTCTCTCTCCTGGTTGGCAGCAGATACTTGGTCATTGAGTATGTTCAAGACTGAGATCGTTTAATTTTTGGTTACTCAGGAAATCAAGGGGGTGGTGGGACAGTGGAGTTGAGGCAGAAGATCAGCAATGATTGTATTGAATAACAGTGCAGGCGTGAGGGGCCAGATAGTCTATCCCGCTCCTATTTATGATCTTATGAAACTGGAATTCAAACTCAGTATTCCTTGTTGATGGAAAGAAAGAATTTGCATTTGTATAGCAGCTTATCACATTCCTCATGTACAACAATCATTTTCTAATTTTCTTCAGTTTTATTTCTTTATTTGTTACACTCAGAGACACAGATTTAAAATTTTGGGCAAGAGAAACAAGGAAAATATGAGGAAGAACTTTTTTTTAACGCAGCGAGTGATAATGAGTGGGTTCAATGAAGAGTGCAGGAGGGCATGCCAGGAGCAGCACCAGGCTTACCTGAAAATGACCTGTCAACCTGGTGAAGCAACAACACAGGACTACTTGCATGCCAACAGACAGAGCTAAGCGATCCCACAACCAACAGATCAGATCTATGTTCTGCAGTCCTGCCACATCTAGTCATGAATGGTGGTGGACAATTAAACAACTCATTGGAGGAGGAAGCTCCACAACTATCCCCATCCTCAATGATAGAGCCCAGAACAAGTGCAAAAGATAAGGCTGAAGCATTTGTTACAACCTTCAGCCAGAAGTGCCGAGTGGATGATCCATCTCGGCCTCCTCCGGAGGTCCCCAGCATCAGAGCTGTCAGTCTTCAGCCAATTCGATTCACTCCACGTGACATCAAGAAACGGCTGAAGGCATTGAATACTGCAAAGGCTATGGGCCCTGACAATATTCCAGCAATAGTACTGAAGACATGTGCTCCAGAACTTGCCGCGCCCCTAGCCAAGCTGTTTCAGTACAGCTACAACACTGGCATCTACCCGGCTATGTGGAAAATTGCCCAGGTGTGTCCAGTACACAAAAAGCAGGACAAATCTAATCTGGCCAATTATTGCCCCATCAATCTACTCTCCATCATCAGTAAAGTGATAGAAGGGGTCATCAACCGTGCTATCAAGCGGCACCTGCTTGGCAATAACCTGCTCACTGACGCCCAGTTTGGGTTCCGCCAGGGCCACTCTGCTCCTGATCCCATTACAGCCTTGGTTCAAACATGGGCAAAAGAGCTGAGCTCCCGAGGTGAGGTGAGAGTGACTGCCTTTGACATCAAGGCCACATTTGACCGAGTGTGGCATCAAGGAGTCCCAGCAAAACTGAAGTCAATGGGAATCAGGGGGAAAACTCTCCACTGGTTGGAATCATACCCAGCACAAAGGAAGCTGATTGTGGTTGTTGGAGGTCAGTCATCTCAGCTGCAGGACATCACTGCAGGAGTTCCTCAGGGTAATGTCCTCGGCCCAACCATCTTCAGCTGCTTCATCAACGACCTTCCTTCCATAAGGTCAGAAGTGGGGATATTCGCACCATTCACAACTCCTCAGATGCTGAAGCAGTCCATGTCCAAATGCAGCAAAATCTGGACAATAATGGGCTGACAAGTGGAAACCAACATTTACATAAATGTCAGGCAATGAGCATCAACAAGAGAGAATCCAACCATCACCCCTTGACGTTCAATGGCATTACCATCTCTGAATCCCCACTATCAACATCCTGGGTGTTACCATTGACCAGAAACTGAACTGAACTAGCCGTATAAACACTGTGGCTACAAGAGCAGGACAGAGGCTAGGAATTGTGTGACGAGTAACTCACCTCCTGACTCCCCAAACCCTGTCCACCATCTACAAGGCACAAGTCAGGAGTCTGATGGAATACTCTCCACTTGCCTGGATGAATGCAGCTCCCAAAACACTCAAGAAGCTTGACACCATCCAGGACAAAGCAACCCGCTTGATTGGCACCACATCCACAAACATTCATTCCCTCCATCACCGACGCACAGTGGCAGCAGTGTGTACCATCTACAAGATGCACTGCAGGAATTCACCAAGGTTCCTTAGACAGCACCTTCCAAACCCACGACCACTACCATCTAAAAGTACAAGGGCAGCAGATAGATGGGAACACCATCACCTGGAAATTCCTCTCCAAGTCACTCACCATCCTGACTTGGAAATATATCACCATTCCTTCACTGTCACTGGGTCAAAATCCTGGAACTCCCTCCCTAACAGCACTGTGGGTGTACCTACACCACACGGACTGCAGGGGTTCACGAAGGCAGTTCATCACCACCTCCTCAAGGGCAACTAGGGATGGGCAATAAATACTGGGCCAGCCAGCGACACCCACATCCCGTGAATGAATAAAAATTAATTGCTGCCCACAAGGCTGGTGAAAGTGCAGATGATGGAGAGAAATAAACTTCCAGGGCAATATAGGCGGAGCAGGGGAATGGGACTAGGACTGATTGGAATGCTCTAAAGAGAGCTGGCATGGTCTTGATGGGATGAATGGTCTCCTTTTGTGTCATAATCACTGATTTATTTTCTTCTATTGTTTTCATTTCTCTTGAGGGCACCATCTCATCTGCTGGTGTCTGTGCCCACGTAGAATTCATCCTCATGCTCTGCGAGTGTCAGCTTAGGCAGCAACTGTGCTGGGGGGCTGTGGGGGCTGGTGGTGAGGTGTTACTAGGTCATGAGGGGAAAGCATTACCATCTAACATTTGTAGTCAAACAGTTTTCAGCTCTCAATGGATGGGGCTAGACATTAGATATTTTGTTATTTTAAGTGGGTAACTTCTATCTACCTTCTGTAGCCAAGAGACACTAGGGGGAAGACAATCCCACTAATGCTGTCAAAAATGAGATCAGGAAATGTCGGACAATTTGCTTCCATTTTCATTCAGATATTTTCATCTTTCATTCCTTCTAAGTTCTCTTGATATCCACTTGACTTCATAAACTAACAGGATTTATCAGCCTCTGTTCAGTTGGGACCACTCTTGCCTCTGAGTCAGGAGATTGTGTCCAAGCCTCAAGCCAAAGATTTGGGTACATAATCCAGGCCGACACTCCAGTACAATACCAAGAATGTTGCACTATCGAAGAACTTAAACTGATTCATTGTCTGCCCTCTCAGGTAGACATGAAAAATCCCATGGCAGTTTTGGAGATGAGCAGGGATGTGTTCTCAGGTCTCCTGATCACTGTTGCTTCCTTAACGAACACGTTGGAAAGTAATCTCCGGATTGATTCAAAATCCTTATCCATTGCCCAATGAGGTGGGGAGAGTGTGGCAGATGGGAGGGAGTGTTTAAAGGGTGGGAAGGAAGTGGGGGGGTTGGGGGGGGGGTCATCATTCTTTGGGCACTGCCTTGGCTGAACGGAGGGGGTTTGGCCCCATTAGGTCAAACATCCTTCCGACCCAGTCAAAGCTCGGGAATTGTGTCTTTGAGCTCTTTCTGAGCTTATGTACCTCAACCTCATCAATTCATTTATTTCTTTCAAACATGTCTACAATGTCTCCTCTTAGATCTTTTGTTACAAGTAAAATATATGTGCAATTATCTGCATCTATGGTCATAATTTAGTTCCCTCAGATTCAGCATCATCCTGTTGCTCCTTTCTGAACTCTTTCTTATGTATCTAAACACTTTCAGAGACATATTTTCTAAATCCACATGCTCCAGGATTGGTTTTACCAGTGACTTGTGTCCTCCCACTGCATTGCACTAACTTGTCGAATTAATAAGTTGCTGTTATCTTTCCTGTGCTTTTAACAGAGCCTCTCAATGGAAGTATCTAATGTTGTATCACTGGAAATTTAACCTTCAAGTAATCTCAGAATCCACAGGCCCATTGCACAATAGGATCCTTTCATGGTATAGACATCTTCCACTAACACTCTTTTTATCTCTTCCCTTAATGCAGTCACTGGTTGAAAATGCTTAGGAAGATGATAGAGGTAAGATTTGGCATTTACTGATGAATATTCTCACATCCATAATTCATGTATTAGGCCGTGTCCATTTGTTATGTAGTTGAAGTTTTATGTAGGGCGTCCCAAAAAACTTATAAAGCAACAGCAAAAATCCAATTGTTTTAAAAGCAGAATCCATATTTTCATTACTTTGGTACCTTCTGAACCTTAAAGCTTTAACAAAGATTTCCAAGGAATGTCTATCATTAAGAACTAAAAATCAGAATTTAAGCCATGAGCTCCTCACTGTTCCTGCTACCACCGCCACTCCCACCCCCTAACTCTAACCTGGGTAGACCCTAACCTGCTTCCTCTTCTGTCTCGACCATCCTAGTTGCTTTGATCTCAGGCCCTGGCAGGTCTGATGAATAAGAATGTGAATGATAACCAAGAACCTTAGTTCTAAACCTAAGGTTGTAGTTTGGGTTGGATAATTTTGTGGGATTTAGTGAAAGCCAGGCTGCACTAAGGTTAGATTCAGAGGTTTTTTTTAGGATACTAGTGAATGAGGGTCTTGGAGTTGAACATTTTGCCTTTGAATGTTTGGTTTTCCCCACATAATAACATTAATGATTTTGTGTTGACTGTGAATCTTAGACAGAGAGTGATTGAACAAGAGTTTGCCCATCACTAACATTTCCCTTTAGAGCACAGAAGGCAAGGCTGATAGTCCCAATAATCCTACCCCATTTTTACAGATCAACCTCACCAGATCAATATACCTCTTAATCCCATTCTCATAAATGACTCATCTATTTGTCTCAAATCCATTGCTTCATTGTCCTTCCCCACTAATCTGTTCCATGCATCCAATAACCTTTGGGTAAAAAAGGTCTACCTACTTATTACTAACTTCCTGCTTTTATACTGCACTCTCATACCCTGGCATTTGATAGCGTACAGGGTAACAGGGGACCAGGTGATGATGTGTAATTGTTGCCTGTTTTTGTGTTGGGTTATTTTGCATCAGAGATATCCTGAATTGATACAATTCAAAAAATCAAAAATCATGAGGGTCCTAACAGAGTTGATAGGGAAAAAATGCTCCCAGTGGTGGATCAAGAACCAGAGGGTACAGATTTAAGGTGATTGGCAAAAGAAACAATGGCAACATGAGGGTAAACTTTTTCATGCAGCAAGTGGTTAGGATCTGGAACGCATTCTCTGAAAGTGTGGTGGAGGTAGGTTCAATCGAGGTGTTCAGGATGGTTCTAGATTATTATCTGAAAAGGAAGAATGTGCAGGGGTATGGGGAGAAGGCAGGGGAGTGGCACTAGGTGAAATGCTCCTTCAGAGAGCTAGCACAGACACAACAGGCTGAGAGGCCCCCTTCTGTGCTGTAACTGTAATGACTCAATAGAGCGGACAGGTTTCAACAAGACAGAGATATACTTTATTACAGAGAGCTACATGCTTGATCAGGACTCATCAGGAAGCCCCACCATGTCCCCCCCGAGATTGCCCGTGCTTAGGGCTCATGGGTTGGAGCCTCCCAGAACATCACATGACCCCTGATATACAGCAGGAGAGGCTATACCTTCAGTATACGTAAATGATTTGGAGGAAAATGTAACTGGGCTAATTAGTAAGTTTGCAGGCGACACCAAGGTTGGAGGAGTTGCAGATAGTGAAGAGAATTGTCAAAGGATACAACAGGATATAGATCGGTTGGAGACTTAGGCGGAGAAATGGCAGATGGAGTTTAATCCGGACAAATGAGAGGTAATGCATTTTGGAAGGTCTAATACAGGCAGGAATTATACAATAAATGGCAGAACCCTTAAGTGCATCGACAGGCAGAGGGATCTGGGTGTACAGGTCCACAGGTCACTGAAAGTGGCAACACAGATGGATAAGGTAGACAGGAAGGCATATGGCATGCTTGCCTTCATCGGCAGGGGTATTGAGTATAAAGCTGGGAAGTCATGCTGCAGCTGTATAGAACCTTGGTTAGGCCACACTTGGAATATTGCGTGCAATTCTGGTCACCACATTACCAGAAGGATATGGAGGCATTGGAGAGGGTGCAGAGGAGGTTTACCAGGATGCTGCCTGGTCTGGAGGTTATTAGCTATGAGGAGAGGTTGGAGAAACTCAGATTGTTCTCACTAGAGCGAGGGAGATTGAAGGGCGACTTGATAGAAGTTCAAAAAATTATGAGTGGCATGGGCAGAGTAGATAGTCAGAAGCTTTTTCCCAGGGTGGAAGAGTCAATTACTAGGGGACATAGATTTAAGGTGAGAGGAGAAAACTTTAGAGATGTGCAGGGTAAGTTTTTTATGCAGAGGGTAGTGAGTGTCTGGAATTTGCTGCCAGAGGAGGTGGTGGAAGCAGGTACGATAGTGGTGTTTAAGAGGCAGCTTGACAAATACATGAATAGGATGGGAATAGAGGGTTACGGACCCCGGAAGTGCAAAAATGTTTTAGTTTGACAGGCAATATGATCGGCGCAGGCTTGGAGAGCCGAAGGGCCTGTTCTTGTGCTGTACTTTTCTTTGTTGTTGTTATTACTGTATTTCCTCCCCCTTTAGTTTTTTTTTATGATTTCTATTTACAAGGAAACATTTGAATATCCAACAACACATACATACATACAACTTCAGGTGCTTAAAGATCAAGCCTCCGAGGTGCACTCTTTATATGGTTGGAGCGGCGTAGCTCTACCACTTGAGGTCCCTCAGCAGGATCAACAGGACCTGGAACTGCAGCACGAGATGCATAATTGGAAAGTGGCAGTTCTGAGTTTGGCAACCCTACAGAGACATTGGGTTTGGAAAGTGATAGTTCTGGGTTTGGCAACTCTACAGAGACATCGGGTGTGTCTATTCTAGGTTGATCTGGCACCTCAGAAATTGACGGTTCAAGGTTAATCACAGGCGGATTAGTTGGTTGTTGGAATGTCACTCTAGCACGATTATGATCTACGTGCTTACGATTGATTCTATCTTCCAATTGTACTGGGAAAGTTAGTGGACGAATCTCTGAGACAATGGTTCCAGGAACCTAACAAGGTCCAACTGTCCAAGGTTCTGAAATTTCACACGGATACCATGTCACCTACAGTGAAAGTGCGAGCTTTGCTGTTTATATTGTGGTTCAACTTTTGATTACTCTGATTCCGCTCTACATTCTGCTCCTAAATTTTGAAACACCAGGCTTAACTGTGCACAAAGGCGGCATTTCATCAGTAATTCAGGCAGTGTTGAACCTGTGGTTGAATGTGGTATGTATGATAACTGAGGAGAAAGTAGGAAAGTCGAGATTCTAGAGGACCTTCTGATAACTTTTCATATCAGACTTGAAAGTTTGTACAGCTCTCTTGGCTAAACCATTCGATGAGGGATGGTAAGGGGCTGTTTTAATATGTCTGATTCCATTCAGATTCATGAATTTCTGAAACTCTGTGCTGGCAAATGCTGTACCATTATCAGAAACAACAATTTCAGGTAGGCCAGGTAAGCTAAAAGAGTGCTGCAGCTTCTCAATAATTGCGCTCGATGTTAGCGATTTGACTTCATATACAGCCATCCATTTAGAATGTGCATCTATAATCAACAAAAACATGGTACCTAAGGATGGTCCTATATAATCGATGAACAGGCCACTCTCACAGATGCAGGGGAGCTGAAACAGGTAAGTTCTGTTATTGCTGACAACGAAGACAGTGCTTGACCATGCTTTCAATGTCACTGTCAATACCTGGCCACCAGATATAGCTTTGCACAAGCATTTTCATCTTTGATATGCCTGGGTGTGCACTGTGAAGTTCTGTCAAGAGTGGTTCTCTACTTTGTGATGGGAAGACAACTCTTGGTCCCCACAACAAAATTCCATCTTGACAACTTAATTCTGTGTTTCTGGCATGGAATGGTCTCAAATGTTCAGATACAGGCGAATTTGACCACTCTCGCAAAACAAAGTCTCTGATTTTGATAATATTGGATCTCTATTTGTCCAATTTCTAACTTGCTTCACATACAGGGGAAGAATCCAAGAAATTCAGTAATGATGCAACTTCTTGTCGAACAGGACAATGTATAATGCTAGCTGGTAACAGGAGACAACTGAGCGCGAGCGCATTTGCAATGTGTAAGCCGAGACAGTACATAAAAGTATACTCATACGTAGATAATATCAGAGCCCAATGTTGTATTCTTGCTGATGCTATTGGCGCAGTGGCCTTATCCTCACTGAATAAACCCATTTATGGTCCGACACAATGGTGAAATGTCATCCATGTAGGTACTGGTGGAATTTCTTCACTCCAAACACCAAAGATAAACCTTCCTTTTCTAGCTGGGAATAACCCTTCTCAGCTGTGGAGAGGGCTCACAAGACATAGCCAATGGGCATTCCTGATCCATTTTCCATTTTATGTGATAAAACGGCTCCTGCACCATAAGGAGAGGCATCCCATGTTAATACCAACTCTATCGATGGATCGTATTGCACCAATAAACATGACGAATACAACAGTTCCTTTACTTTCACAAAGGATTCTTCCTGTTGTGAATTCCAGGACCAGTGGTGATTCTTTTTTAACAACAAGTGTAATGGTGCTAATACAGTTGGTAAGTTAGGCAAGGAGCGGCTATAGTAGTTGATCATACCCAGGAAGGACTTGAGTTCGGTTTCATTGAATGGTGAGGGTGCATTGTCCGAACTTTCTCTTCTACCAGATGCAAACCCACGGTGTTTGCCCTATGACCCAGGTAAGTAACTTCAGGTGCTTTAAATGTGCAGTTTTCCTTCTTTGACCATACACTGGCTTCCATAAACCTTCTTAGCACCTCCTCCAGGTTGGCCAAGTGTTCAGTCTCGGTTGACCCTGTGATCAGAACATAGAAACATAGAAAATAGGAGGAGTAGGCCATTCGGTCCTTCGAGCCTGCTCTGCCATTCATTACAATCATGGCTGATCATCCAAATCAATAGCCTTCTCCCGCTTTCTCCCCATATCCTTGATCCCTTTCGCCCCAAGAGCTATAAACAACTCCTTCTTGAAAACATACAATGTTTTGGCCTCAACTACTTTCTGTGGTAGCGAATTCCACAGACTCACCACTCTCTGGGTGAAGAAATTTCTCCTCATCTCAGTCCTAAATGGTCTACCCCATATCCTCAGTCTGTGACCCCTGGTTCTGGACTCCCCCACCATCGGGAACGTCCTTCCTGCATCTACCCTGTCTAGTCCTGTTAGAATTTTATAGGCTTCTGAGATCCCCCCTCATTCTTCTGAACTCCAGTGAATATAATCCTAACTGACTCAATCTCTCCTCATATGTCAGTCCCGCCATCCCAGAAATCAGTTGAGTAAACCTTTGCTGCTCTCACTCTATAGCAAGTACATCCATCCTCAGATAAGGAGACCAAAACTGCACACAATATTCCAAGTGTGGTCTCGCCAAGGCCCTGTATAATTGCAGCAAGACATCCCTGTTCCTGTACTCAAATCCTCTCGCTATGAAGGCCAACATACCATTTGCCTTCTTTACCGCCAGATGAAGTATCTCAGACTGTCAAGCTTGACCTTCTATAACCAGTTGCTTACCTTCAGCGACTGGTGTATGAGGACACCTAGGTCTCATTGTCCATTCCCCTCTCTCAATTTATAGCCATTCAGATAATAATCTGCCTTTCTGTTTTTGCTACCAAAGTGGATAACCTCACATTTATCCACATTATACTGCATCACCTAGGTATACTACACTCGGGAAAGTCCTTGCAAAAGACTCTCCATTGTTCTCTGGAAGATAGCACATGCAGATGATACTCCAAACGGTAGGCGAGTATACTGATAAAGACCCTTGTGTGTGTTAATAGTCACATACTCTATCGACATGCTACCCAGTTCTAATTGTTGGTAGGTGTTGCTCATATCCAATTTTGCACAGGACTTGCCTCCATCAGCTTTGCATATAAGTCGTCTATCCTTGGAATGGGGTACTTGTCTAGTCTGGCTGCCTTATTTAGTCACTTTATAGATGCGTATGGTTTGGTCAGACTTAACCACTGGAACTATGGGTGCTACCCATTCTGAGAATTGGACAGGTTGGGGGGTGCCAAGCTGTTCTAACTGGCACAGTTCTGCATCCACCTCCTTCTTCAAGGCATAAGGCACAGGTCTGGCCTTAAAGAAATGTGGTGTCGCCTGAGGATCCACATATATCTTGGCCTGCACACCTTTTAACTTCCTTAATTCATCCCGAAATACCATATTGTGTTTCCTTAGCAGTTCAGGAACTCCTCCTGTTTTCAGGTGAAGTATCTAAGATGAGTCAAGCTTGACCTTCTGTAACCAGTCTTGGCCTAAAAGACTAGGTCCTTTTCCTTTCACTATTATCACTGGCAGCTGGGCTGTCTGTTGCTTATAAAACACTGGTACTGTGGCGATGCCCTTTACCTGAATAGATTCTCCAGTGTATGTCTTTAATTTAGTGGTTGTCTGCTCCAGGTTTATTGGCTGTCTACCTTCATTCAGGTATTTGAAAATGTTCTGTCCCACCTCTGTAGTTGAGGCACCCATATCCACCTGCATTATTAGTGGCTTCTCATTAACTTGGACTGTGACAGTGATAGGTTCAGTTTTTACAGCGGTTACGTTATACAGGGAATAAATGTCGGTGTCCGCAGCTTCAGGTTCTGCTGTATTTTTTAATTCAATCATGTTGGTTTGCTGCTTTACAGGCTGTTTCGACTGCCCTGCATTGCTTTACTACGTGACATTTCTTACAGCAGTAATGGCACTCTGCCTACTTGAATTTACAGATGTCCTGTCTGTAGTCACCTCCACTGCTATAACAAATTAATCTTGGAGTCACTGCTAAAGTGTTTCTGCTAGGCCTTCTCATGTTCCTAACAGCAGATATTACATTTTGCTTCGCTGCTGTATCTCTGGTTTATGCAGTAGGTTCCCACCCACATGAAGAACAGTGCTATGTTGTATAAGTTGCAAAGCCTGCGAGTCTCTCACAGCACTTTCCATGGAGAGGGAGATTTCTAGGGCCGCTTAAAGCTGATGTCAACCTCGGCAAATAAATGGTGCTGTACTGCATTGTCCTGAACTCCACAATCGGTCCCGCAGCATATCATTTAATGTGTCTCCGAAGACGCAGTGTTCTGTCAGCTGCTTAAGGTTCGCTAAATAGGTTGTGAAGGACCTTCCTGAGGCCCTAACTCTGGAATTAAATTTAAAATGCTGTGTTATTATGGATGGCTTCGGCTGGAAGAGTGTTTTCATCAGAGCCACTAATTTATTATAGGTCTTAGAATTGGGCGTGCTTGGAGCTGTCAGGTTGCAAATGAAATTGTTTGTCTTACTGTCACATAAACTCAAAAGGATGGCTTTCTGCTTCTCCTCCATGGTAATGTCATCCGCTATGAAATAAAATCTGAGGTGCTTTACATACAGGCTCTAGTCTTCCATAGTCGGATCATAAGGAATGATTCTGCCAAACAACGGCATGACTGGTGAGCTGTCTTTTCTTTTTCTTAAGATTCAATGTACTCATGGTAACAAGGGGAAGAATTTTCTCCCCGTTGGGGGGGAAGTGCAGGAGCGGGTGCGTGCAGACGCAGCTCCAATCGGAGCATCCAATCGGGGCGCACCGCCATTTTACGTGGGCAGGCTAATTAAGGCCCATCCAGTGTGATATCCGCCAGGATGCGCTCCCTGTGCAGGCAGGGGAGGGAATTCCCTAAGTCGGGAATGCGCTGTTTCACACATGCGCACAAAAGAGCACACTCACCTCCCTGAGGCTAAGTGCTGCCTCAGGGAGATAGGCACCAAAATTCAAAAATGGGCATTGCACAAAGATAAAATTTCCCTGACATGTCCCCTCATCTAAGACTGTCACATGAGTTGGGACATGCCCATCGCTTTTATTCAAACTTTTATCAAATTTTTAAAAACCCTCAGGAAACCACATCTCGCCCGTGGATGAGCTTTCGTGCTTTTTCTGAAGCCCGGCAGGGTTCCCGGCCAGGGTTCCCGGCCAGGGTTCCCGGCCAGGGGTCCCGGCCTGCACACCAGGGTTAAGGTCCGTTAATTACTTCACTTAGTTTTTGAATGGCCTCAATTGGCTGCTGGAAAATGGAAATGACGTGGGGCGGGATAATGTTGGGAGTTCCGCCCAATGTCATCCCGCATCATTTTACACATCAGCGAGCGGGCGCCACCTCCCCCCTCCCCCCGCTCGCCAACCTCAATATCCTGGCCAAGGTGAGGTGCAGCGTCAGAATTATTTTACCCATGTCGCCAAATGTAATGACTTGACGGAGTGGACAGGTTTCAACAAGAAACAGATCAACTTTATTACAGAGAGCTTTTCAGTTGCTACACACTCAATCAGCACTCTTGTGAGGGAGCCCCAACCTCCCAGATTGCCTGCACTTAGGGCTGATTGGCTGAAGCCTCCCAGAACATCACATGACCCCTGACAGACAGCAAGAGAGGCTATACGTTCAGTTACTAGAGTAACAATTCGGTGATCCTGTCAATTGTTATATGCTATTATACCTGGATTCTCTGTCCAAGTTCCTCCTGATCTCCTGCCATTTCCCTGGGGTTTTCTCCACTTCTCTGTCACTGTTCTGGCAGGAGCCACCCTGCTGAAAGTCCAAGCATGAATGGATGTCTATCATTTGTATTTTAGTGTCATTGATGTTCAAGGTGAGACAGGAGAATCACAGGCATGATGAAAAGAATGCTCTCAAATTCACAGAATTGTTACAGCACAGAAAGAGGCCATTTGGCCCATTGTATCGTCACTGGCTCTCTCAGCATTTCACCTAGTGCATTTCTCCTGCCTTCTCCCTGCACCACTGCTGATTGTTTTTCAAATCATCATCTAATTCCCCTTGGAAAGCCTCAATTGAACCTGTCTCCGCCATACTCTCAGGCAGTGCATTCCAGACCCTAACCACTCTGTGTGGAAAAGTTTTTTCTCATATCACTTTTGCTTTTACCAATTACCTTAAATCTGAGCCCTCTGGTTCTCGATCCTTCCACCAATGGGAGCAGTTTCTCCCTATCTACCCTGTCCAGGCCCCTCATGATTTTGAATACTTCTTTCAAATCTCCTCTCAGCCTTCTTTCCTCCAAGGAAACAAGTCTCAATTGTACAGTCAGTTTTCAGGGCATCAGGTCTCGGAATGGAATAGTTTGTTTGCCCATTAAAACTCTGTCTACATGGACACATTGATCACTCTCAGGGCTGTTATACCAGGAGTTAGATACAGAATTTAGTTCTCTCTATGCTGTCCAATCAAGTACTCCTGGTCAGGAATAGCATGTGTTAGATACAGACTAAACTCCCTGTGTACCACTTCATCAAACACTCCCAGGGCAGGTACAGCATGAGGTTAGATACAGAGTAAAGCTGCCTCTACACTATCGCATTGCTGTCCATATACAGCATAATTTTAAATATTTGGTTATTCTGTTCCAACACTGAAGTATCACTGAGGATGCATATTAAACTTTGTAAATCATGGTTTAGCACAAACTTCAGGTCTATAGGTTTCTGGGCAGAATTTAATGGCCCTCCCCGCTGGATGGGTTTGCAAGTGGGGGTCCCTTTAAATTACCCAGATCGCTTTCCCACTATCCTCCCATCCGCCTCTGACTTTTCCGAGGGTAGCCCACCTATCCTTGCCCCAACTGAGGTCCTCAAAGTGGCCAATTAATGGACGCTTCAGGGTTGCTTCCTACCTGGCCTCAATTTTGAGGCTGGCGAGAGGAGGTGGGGGCTGAGGAGAAGTCCAGCAAGTTGCCCTGCCCAGGCCTCAGGTGGAAAGGGTGGTAGGGGAGGCACCTTCCTCAAGGATCCCTCTTTCCACATTGGGCTCTTCATTAAGACCCCCCCAACCTCCCCTCTCTCTCCCCACCCCCCTCAGGGGTCTCAGGGCAATGCCTTGACCAGAGTCAAGCTGCCTGGTTTAAATTTCAAACAATGCTATCAGTCACCATTAACTGGTGCATTCTCCATGGCAACGCCTCTACCAATCAAAGTCCATCTGTCAACCAATCAACTCTCTTTTCGTACAGTATAAAGTTGTCGTTTCTCCTGACATTGGTATTCTTGCAATTGTCCTGATGAGTGCAAGATGAAAAGCTTCGACAAGATGTCTTTTTTCAGCAATACGAGGCAGACTAACCTGTACTTGTTAGGTTAATCCCACTCCCCTTTTTTCAAACAGGGGGTACAACTGTAATCCTCCAGTCTGTTGGCACTATGCCATACCCAGGGAGGATTGGAAGATTGTGACCAGGGTCTCTGCAATTTCCACCCTTACTTTCTTCAGTAACCTAGGGTACATCCCACCCAGACCAGGTGACTTTTCTAGTTTGAGGACTGCCAACCCTTTAAGTACATCCTCTTTATCTAATTTATCTCGTCTTCACTGTGCTTCCTTTGCTAGTGTTTCTCTGACATGTTTACTCTGAGCATTGATTTATTTTGTCTTTCTTTTGTTCAAAGTCCTTTTCTCCAAACGTGTCCTTATGCAGGATCCACATTGATAAAGAGCACAGTATATCTGACGGAGAGAGAGAGCATGCAGCAATGTGTCACCGCCATAAAGGTAGAGCATGTGATTGTTCACTCTCTGTTGCTTCTCCCCTCTGCTCCTGACAGTGAAAATTCTGTACGTACTGCAGCTTCTCCTTTCTTCCTACTCGCAAGCCAAACAGTGGGATACCATCAAAACATCTGACCTGTCTTTCGGATGGCATGTTAAACCAAGGTCCTGTCTGTTTATTCAGGTCGTGTAAAAGATTATATGGCTGTATTATGAAGAAGAACTGGGAAATTCTCCTTGGTGCCCTGGACAATATTTATACTTTAACAATATTAAAACAGATTGAAGAGGGATATAGACAGGTCAAGGGGGTGGGCAAGAATGTGGCAGATTGAACATACTGTAGGAAAATATGAGATTATAAACTTTGGCAGGAAGAATAGGGGAGCTGAATATTACTTAAATGGAGAAAGACTGCAGAAAGCTGCAGCACAGAGGGACTTGGGGGTCCTCATGCATGAATCTCAAAAAGCTAACATACAAATTCAACAGGTAATAGGGGAGGCAAATGGAATGTTGGCCTTTATTTTAAAGAGAATGGAGTATAACAATAGAAAGGTCTTGCTAAAACTATACAAGGCACTAGTTAGACCATATCTAGAATACTGCGAACAGTTTTGGTCCCTTTATATATGGAAAGATATACTGGCATTGGCGGCAGTCCAGAGAAGGTTGATCCTGGAATGGAGGGATTTTCTTATGAGGAGAGGTTGAATAGGTTGAGCCTGTACGCATCGGAGTTTAGAAGAATGAGAGGTGACCTTATTGAAACATATAAGGTTCTTAGGAGGCTTGACAGGGGAGATGCTGAGAGATTGTTTCCCCTTGTGGTAGAGTCTAGGACTAGAGGGCATAATCTCAGAGCAAGGGGTCGCCCAATTAAAACAGAGATGAGGAGGAATTTCTTCTCTCAGAGGGTAGTCAATCTGTGGAATTCTTTACCGCAGAGGCTGCAGAGGCTGGGATGTTAAGTATATTCAAGGCTGAGATCGCTGGTTTTTAATCAGTAAGGGAATCAAGGGTTATGGGGAAAAGGCAGGAAAGTGGAGTTGAGGATTATCAGATCAGCCATCATCTCATTGAATGGCAAAGCAGACTCGATGGGCCGAATGGCCTATTTCTGCTCCTACATCTTATGGTCTTATCCAATCGTTATCAGCCGGCTGTTGGGGAACATTGTTGTGCATGAATTGGCTGCCATGCTTTCTCACACTTAATTTATCTTTAACTGACTTGGAAAATAGTTTTCCATTTTTAAATGGCTGTCTTCTAAGTCTTCTCATAGTGCAAAATATAACATTTCCCTGTGGAGTATAAGGCTTTCACACCCAGGTATCTCCCAATGTTCCCCTGAACCCAATACTGTGTGGGAAGCAGTGTGAATTGTTGCTCCCTCCTCTGCACAGAAGTTGGTAACCATTTTGCCATCTCTCCCTAATGTCTAGCCAAGGTAACAAATTATAATATCCCTACCAGCACCCAACATGCATTCCCTACACCAGCGTCAGCTGTGGTTCTGGGGAGCAACTCTTCCTTCTGAGTCGGAAGGTTTTGAGGTCAAATCCCATTCCAAATGTTTGAGCACAACATCCAGCTAACAGTTCAAGGCAGTACTGAGAGAACATTATGAACCAAGGACCTGTTTGCCCTCTTAGGTCGATGTAAAAGATTCCTTGGTACTATTCAGAAAAGAGGAGGGGAGTTTCCATGGGTCCTGGCCAATATTCATCCCTCCACCAACATGACTGAACAGATTATCTGGTCACTGCTCTGCCTGGGACCTGCCATCTGCAAATGGGCTGTCATGTATCCTAAATTACAACAATTCATTTACTACAAGCTGATTTGCACTGTCCTATCCAAATGCAAGTCTTTCTTTACTGAGGCAGAAAGGACTTTAAATTTCCCCAAAAATGCTGCTTGTGTGTATTATTGATTTTTTACCTTGATATTCACACCCATTTATTAAAGTATGTAATTTCTTTTTAGTGAGATCTTTCATTGCATTTCTATCTGCAGCTAAACCAAACCGAAGTAAAGGGAGGCAGCCAGCCGGGTGTCTGAGACACGGTTCCCAGTCCAGTAAGGTTGTCAGAGCTGCCTGTCTGTTGGTGGGTGGAGCAGCCACTGGCCCCACCCTCGGTTACATGATGAGCTCATCCTCTGCCCAGCCGTCGGAAACCGCTCCCCTGGACTTCAAAGAACTTGGCATTCACTCAGCTGATTGCTGTCAGGAGACTGACTGCACCGGCTACAATTCATTTGACTGCCAAACAATGGATCAAGACTTCGATACGTTTGACTTTGGAGGGTTTGCTTTCTAGATGGTTAAGAGCCACTTCAATCCTATTTGATGATCTGTTCTGTTACCCAAGTCCCCAACATGAAAAAGGTTAGATATCCAGACCTACAGCTGGTTAGTGTTGCCAACCCTCCAGGATTGCCCTGGAGCCTACAGGCATTAAATACTAATCTCCTGCAGACCATGGCGAGCAACCCAAGAGGAAAAAGAAATCAAATGGGTGTCAACAAAATTGTTTACTTTTTTCCTTTTTAGTGTTGCTGTTAATTGGTTTAGGAATGCTGGAGATTGGGGGAACAAGGATTGTTTGACTGGGTGGAGCAGTTAGTGGTAGGAGATCATGTGATGAAACCTCCAGGAATATGTCCCAGCAGAGTTGGCAACCCTACAGCTGATGGCAGTGTCTGTTATTCTGTGATGTTGGCCATTATACCCACTAAACTGTTGAAAATCATGCAAACAAAACCAGCATTAAGATAGAGAAACTAATTGAAAGCTCCCTAAACCACAAAGCAAACATGTAAGGCAAACACAGAAGCCATTTGGTTGCTTCTCGGTTTGGCATGTGCACAAAATGGCTGACAAACTATTCTACATAAATTACAATATTAGTAGCCAGTGGAGAGACACAAGGATCAGTGCTGAGGCCTCAACTATTTACAATCTGTCAATGACTTGGTTGAAGGAGTCGAATGCATTCTTGCTAAATTTGCTGATGACACAAAGATAGGTAGGAGAGTAAGTTGTCAAGAGGACATAAGGAGTCTGCAAGGGGATATAGATAGGTTAAGTGAGTGAGCAAGAATTAGTAAATGGAGCATAATGTGGGAAAATGTGAACATGTCCACTGTGGAAGGAAGAATAGAAAAGCAGCATGTTATTTAAATGGAGAGACTGCAGAACTCTGTGGTACAGAAGGACCTGGGTGTCCTGGTACATGAATCACAAAAAGAGAGCATGCAGATACAGCAAGTGATTAGGAAGGCAAATGGAATGTTGGCCTTTATTGCAAGGGGAATGGAATATAAAAGCAGGAATGTTTGCTACATTTATACAGGGTGTTGGTGAGACTACATCTGGAGTACTGTGCAGTTTTGGTCTCCTTACGAAAGACAGGGTATAATTGCATTAGAAGCAGTTCAGAGAAGGTTCACTTGGCTGATTCCTGGGATGAAGGGGTTGGCCAGTGAGGAAAGGTTGAACAGGCTGGGCCTGTATCCATTGGAGTTTAGAAGAGTAAGAGATGATCTTAAGATTCTGAGGGGACTTGACAGGGTGGATGCTGAAAGAATGTTTCCCCTTATGGGAGGGAATAGAACTAGGGGATACAGTTCAAGAATAAGAGGTCTCCCATTCTGAAGGAGATGATGAGAATTTTATTCTCTCAGAGTCTTTGGAATTCTCTTCCCCAGAGAGCATGGAGGCTAGGTCATTGAATATTTTTCAAGCCAAGTTAGATAGATTCTTGACTGACAAGGAAGTCAAAGGGTATAGGGGTAGACAGGAAAGTGGAGCTGAGGCCACAATCAGAGACGCCATGATCTTATGAAATGGCGGAGCATGTCTGAGGGGCTGAATGGCCTGCTCCTGCTGCTAATTCATATATTTGTATTTCAAAGTGGTTCCTCAGTAAGCACTTTTAGCGATTTATGGGAGAGGTGATAAGGTGCAAAATAAATGCAAGCATGTATTTTGGGTCTGCAAAATTAGGGGATAGTACTTTTGAATTAAATAGAATGTCTTTCCCTTTATATACCAACATCAATAGTAACAAGTTCTGTGCAGCTCCTTTAACTTAGTAAAACTTCCCAAGGAGACAAATGAGACAAAAACTGACACCAAGCCAAAGGAGATAATACGACAGATGAACAAAAATTTGGTCTAAAAGTTGATTTTAAGCAGCATCTTAAAGGAGAAGAGAGAGGTAGGGAGGCAGAGAGGTTGGGGGGAAGGAAATTCAGGGTAGTGTCCTGGGCACAACTATCTTCAGCTGTTTCATCAATGACCTTCCCTCCATCATAAGGTCAGAATTGGGGATGTTCACTGATGATTGCACAATGTTCAGCACCATTCGCAACTCCGTGTTCATATGCGGCAAGACCTAGACAACATTCAGGTTTGGGCTGATAAGTGGCAAGAGACATTTGTGCTGCACAATGACCATCTCTCCTTGACATTTAATGGCATTACCATCACTGAATCCCCCACATTCAACAGCCTAAAGGTTACCGTTAACCAGAAACTGAACTGGACCAACCATATAAATACTGTGGCTACAAGAGCAGGTCAGAGGTGAGGAATCCTGTGGCGAGTAACTTACCCCTTGACTCCCCTAATCAGAAGTGCAGTGCACTTTCTACTTGCCTGGATGAGTGCAGCTCCAAGAACACTCAAGAAGCTCAACACCAGCCAGGGAAAAGCAATCCACTTACTTAGCACCCCATCCATCACCTTAAACATTCACTTTCTCCACCACCGCTACACAGTGTCTATCGTTTACAACTTGCACTGCAGCAACTTGCCAAGGCTCCTTTGATAGCACCTTCCAAACCTGCAATCTCTACCATCTAGAAGGGCAAGGGCAGCAGACACATGGGAACACCACCACCTGGAATACCTCTCCAAGCCACACACCATCCTGAATTGGAAATATATCTCCATTTCTTCACTGTGGTTTTGTCAAAATCCTGGAACTCCCTTCCTAACAGCACTGTGGGTGTACCTACACCACATGGACTGCTGTGGTTCAAGAAGGCAGCTCACCATCACCTTCTCAAGGGCAATTAGGGATGGGCAATAAATGCTGGTCTGGCCAGCAATGCTCAGGTCCCAAGATTGGAATAAAAAGTTATTAATTTGCTTTTTATATGGTTGTGAGCCATGGCATCTCAGTGTGATTGGGTGGTTATTACATTTATTTTCATGTGAGATAGCAAGATCAAATGAGCCAGGTAGTGTCACTGTCAACTACCCAGCTGGGATCAACTAAGATTCAAATAGAATGTTTTAAACAGCACCTTTATTTCTATATAAATCCTAACTTTTTTTTCTTGTTCCTAGAACTTTCTTTCTGTGATGATTAAAATTGCTGTTTACAAACTCTGGTGAAGCTTTGTGTCAGTCTTTGTTTCCTCTAATGACATGAAGGAGTGGATTATATCCAGATACTGATATGTGCTTTTTGGGAGTGATCAGTGGATTCAGAATTAACTCCAGCCTACCTGCACCTTGTTTATATCACCCATACCCAGCCACTGAGTGTGGATGGGAACTTCCATTAAGTATTTAAGATAGCTTCACCCCCTGTCAACACCTTTCAAATCCAGCAGTGTTAAATTTAAGAGGTGAGAGGTGATCATCCCACCAGAGTCATACACTGCTCCATTCTAACATCAGATCAACACTGAGTCCAGATTTAAAGAAATTTATCAGCAATGGCAGGGAAACTCTGATGGAAATTCTGCCTTCGGACAATTTTTCTGGAGGCAGTGAGCACAGCAGGAATGAGAGCGGGTGGTAGCAGCAGAGTCGAGAGCATGTAACTGGGGTCATGAGCATGAGGCTGCTGGGTCAAGAAGGTGTAGTGATGGCAGGACCGGGAGCATGTGGCAGGATTGAGAGAGTGTAGTGGCGATAGGGTTGAGAGCGTGTAGTGACGGCAGGGTCAAGAGCATATAGTGGCGATGGGGTCGAGAGCATGTAGCAGTGCTGAGTTCAAGAGCGTGTAACTGGGGTTGAGAGCATGTAGTGGCGGGGGGATCGAGAGCATGTAATTGGGTCAAGAGCGTGTAACTGGGGTTGAGAGTGTGTAGCGACAGCGAGGTCGAGAGTGTGTAGCAGAGGTGGGGTCAAGACCATGTAGTAGTGGTGGGGTCAAGAACGTGTAACTGGGATCAAGAGTTTGTAGTGACTGTAGGGGTCAAGAGCATGTACCGGAGGTGGGGTTAAGAGCGTGTAGCGGTGGTGGGGTAGAGACCATGTAAGTGGGGTCAAGAGCATGTACCGGAGGTGGGTTAAGACCGTGTAGTGGTGGTGGGGTAGAGAGCATGTAAGTGGGGTCAAGAGCATGTACCGGAGGTGGGGTTAAGACCGTGTAGTGGTGGTGGGGTAGAGAGCATGTAAGTGGGGTCAAGAGCATGTAATGGCAACGGGGTGGAGAGCCTGTAGCAATGGTGGGGTCATGAGCGTGTAATTGGGGTCGAGAGCATGTAGTGGCAACAGGGTTGAGAGTATGTAGCAGTGGTGGGGTGGAGAGCATGTAACTAGGGTCAAGAGCATGTTGTGATGGTAGGGTTGACAGCGTACAGCAATGGTGGGTTGACAGCGTGTAACTGCAGTCGAGAGCGTGTAGCAACAGTAGGGTCGAGAGCGTGTAGTGATGGTGAGGTTGACAGCATGTAACAGAGATGGGGTCAAGAGCGTGTAGTGGAGGTGGGGTCAAGAGCATGTAGTAGTGGTGGGGTTGAGAGTGTGTAACTCGGGTCAAGAGCGTATAAACTGGGTCGAGAGCGCGTAGCTGGGGTCGAGAGCATGAAGCAATGATGGGGTGGACAGCATAAAGCAGAGGTGGGGTCAAGAGTGTGTAACTGGGCTCGATAGCGTGTAGCAACAGCGGGGTCGAGAGCGTGTAGCTGGGGTCAAGAGCACGTAGTGATGGTAGGGTTGACAGCGTATAGCAGAGGTGGAGTTGAGAGCATGCAGCAGAGGTGGGTCGAGAGCGTATAACTGCAGTCGAGAGCGTGTAGCACTAGTGGGGTCGAGAGCATGTAGCAATGATGGGGTTGACAGCATAAAGCAGAGGTGAGGTCAAGAGTGTGTAACTGGGCTCAATAGCGTGTAGCAACAGTGGGGTCGAGTGCGTGTAGCGGCGGTGGAGTCAAGAGCGTGTAACTGGGGTCAAGAGCATATAACCTGGGTTGAGAGCATGTAGCGGAGCTGGGTTCAAAAGCATGTAGCATTGATGGGGTCGAGAACGTGTAACTGGGTCAAAAGCATGTAGGGACGGCAGGTTCAAGAGCGTGTAACTGGAATCAAGAGCAAGTAACCTGAGTCAAGGGTGTGAAGCGATGGTCGAGAGTGGACATAGTGATGGGAGGCAGACATTAACCCTGTTGAGAAGCCATTGAGCTGGAGGTAGTTTTTAACGTTTACAAGAGGTGTACAGGATCCAAGGAGCTTGCCAGTTTTAAGCAGGAGCGAGCTCAGTGGCAGGTGAGTGGAAGCCATTGAGAACAGCAGCATTTCAACAAAAGGAAGGGTGATAGTCATTAACCAACGTACAGGAGAAAGTGGAGATATTGTTAGCTCAGCATACATATCGAAGGTTGATTATCAGAAAGGACACTGATGTGCAACTCATGCTTGCAAATTTAGGGGATTGAGAGTCTTTGAGACCTAAGTACATCAATTAGTAATGGCTTTGATGCACTCAGAATCTGACTCCTCTAGTGAAGAGGAGAATGAGAGAAAGTGCAGGCACAATGTTCAGGGCTATAGGACCCAGTTGAGTAGAAGGCTCATGAGGTTCAGGAGAAGTGAGTCAGGAAA
The DNA here is from genome assembly GCF_017639515.1 of Carcharodon carcharias. Lineage (NCBI taxonomy): Eukaryota > Metazoa > Chordata > Chondrichthyes > Lamniformes > Lamnidae > Carcharodon > Carcharodon carcharias. The sequence goes on from NC_054500.1 coordinate 1,898,032, forward strand.
GTGGAGACTGCCACAATTGGAGGCTCATGATCGCAGAAGGCACTTCCCTGCTGAAAGGGTTTACTAGCAAAAAAGAGGTGTCAGAGCAGCAATATTTACGAAGCTGCTGTCCAAGCAGGTGTGCACAGTGCTGGAGGAGGAACTGGAGTTGCTGGGATGTGGTGTTGTCTGTGGCATGGCCTCAACTTTTACACCTCAGGGTCATTCCACAGATCCTCTGGAGATATGTGTGCGATCACCCAATCAGTGGCTCATGTCTGTTTCAGCTGGTGGCAGGTGAAATCCACCCAAAGGCCATCAGCCAATGGGCATTGACACATGTGTCAGGGAGACTTGTGAATCATTCATGCAGACATGTTCCTCCTGAGCCTACTTAAAGATCTATTTCACTTTTCCACCTCATTCAGCCTTGTTTGCCTTTCCGTAAATGCTCTTACCACCTCAGTGGGGCCTACCGTGACAGGATGCCAAGGTACACACCGACATTCACCCTCCTGCAGTGCAGACTTCCTCCTTACCTCCTTCTTAAGAGCTCAGCAACTCATGACTGCTCAATGGTGCACAAATGAGCATACAGAGCATTATTTGAAGCAAAACATCACCCAACATTTTACAGATTGATCCAAATCTTTGCCATTACATAATAATCTATCACCCAGGTGCGACTCAGTAGTTTTAAATAAATACTTTTGGCTGTCCCTGCATTGTGCTATCCTGGTCAATGCAGTTAAGATGGAGGCAGACAGCTTGCCTTTCTGCTCCACTGCTTTAGATAATCACAGTCTAATGGGAGGCTGAGACTGTGTGGGCCCTAGCACACAGGGTAGGGACACCCATACCTGTGAGTGGCAACCTATGTCATCATGGCTTCATGAAGCATAGGTGTCACAGTCAGAGGGAATGATGATCAGCCATCAGCAGGAGCTCCCTGAGAGAAGTGTTGTAATGTGCCTTTGAGGGATATCAGCATGGCATCACTTAGAAGGGAAATGTGTCATGTGCTCCAGTCTTCATTTCACTTTTGCTTTGATCTGAGCACAGACAGCTTTGATGCCTTAAAGCTTTATATCCATGTATAAGTGTTCTCATGTGCCTAGTCTTAATAAATGAAGCAACAGTGTATTTACCAATCCCTTATGAGAGATTGCTGCCTTTTGTCTTATGCAACAAATAAGCTTAAGGATTTATATCATTATAAGGACAAGACAAGGAGCCCCACACCCCCCACCGCCGCCCCCCCCCCCCCCAACCCCCAAAGCCTTCAGGCAGCTGCTGTTCTACCCTTTGAAAGCCCACTTTTGCTTTCTTAGGCATCCAGAATGCTTGAGTGCCTGGCAAGGGGTCCATCCATCTCAGTCCCATCCCACCCACTCATCCTTCTGTAGAAATTATGGATGAGGCGATGGGATGCAGGTCAGCACGTACCTCCTGCATTAACTGGATGGGTAAGCTGCATGTGGCTCTTCCTGAGGTTCATCTCTCCCTCAGTGGAGAGGTCATGTGCCTGTGAGCCAGAGACATGGCACAATTCATGGCATGGATTCCTCCGTCATTGGCACATGGAAGCGAACTCCAACACGTGTACACATTTCCCATTGCTGTTCCAGCATCAGCTGCCTTGCTGATGACTCCTGAGGCTCACCATTTGCTTGAAGCTGAGCATTTCTGGGAGTTTCCTCTATCCTCCAATGGGACATGGCTGCAGCTGTCACCATCTCCTCGGCTGCTGATATGCTTTAGTGCATGCTCACCAGCTAGTGCATCTCTTTCTATCTATGTGCTAATGCCCACCGACGTGTGAGTGTCTGCACTGGCGGAGGGTGTGCTGGAGTGATGTGATGCCCACGCATGAGGTGGGTTCTCCCCCTCCAGGACTTCGTCATTTTTTTTCAATCATTCATGGGATGTGGGCATCGCTGGCTGGGCCAGCATTTATTTCACATGCCAATTGCCCTTGGAAAGGTAGTGGTGAGCTGCCTTCTTGAATCACTACAGTTTATGTGGTTTAGATGCACCAACAGTGCTGTTAGGGAGGGAGTTCCAGGATTTTGAACCAGCGACAGTGAAGGAATGTGATATATTTCCAAGACCAGATGGTGAGTGACTTGAAGGGAAACTTCCAGGTGGTGATGTTCCCATGTGTCTACTGCCCTTGTCCTTCTAGATGACAGCAGTCACGGGTTTGGAAGGTACTGCCTAAGGAGCCTTGGTGAGTTGCTGCAGCGCATCCTGTAAATGGTACACTTTGATGCCACTGTGCGTCGGTGGTGGAGGGAGTTGAATGTTTGCAGATGGGGTGCCAATCAAGTGGGCTGCTTTGTCCTGGATGGTGTCAAACTTCTTGAGTGTTGTGGGAGCTGCACTCATCCAGGCAAGTGGGGAGCATTCCATCACACACCTGACTTGTGCCTTGTAGATGGTGGACGGGCTTTGGGGAGTCAGGAGGTGAGTTACTCACCACAGGATTCCTAACCTCTGACCTGCTCTTACAGCCACAGTATTTATATGGCCAGTCCAGTTCAGTTTCTGGTCAATGGTAACCCCCAGGATGTTGATAGTGGGGGTTTCAGCAATGGTAATGCCATCGAATGTCAAGAGGCGAAGGTGAGATTCTCTCTTGTTGGAAATGGTCATTGCCTGGCACTTGTGTAGCATGAGTGTTACTTGTCACTTGTCAGCCCAAGCCTGGATATTGTCCAGGTCTTGCTGCATTTGGACATGGACTTCTTTAGTATCTGAGGAGTCGTGAATGGTGCTGAACATTGTGCAATCATCAGCAAACATCCCCACTTCTGACCTTATGATGGAAGGTCATTAATGAAGCAGCTGAAGATGGTTGGGCCTGGGGCATATTCCAGTGCCGTTGTTGGTGCCTCATTTGCTACTTAAGCTGAGTGATTTTATGGCACTGGTCTTTCCAGCACTTCCTTCTGCCTGTCCTTCATCTGGAGCTTCTTGTGTTTATCACTTGGCACATGTGCTCCATACATGGTGCATGACAGAAAGTTCTAGGCTCACTTCCATGAAGTAACTTAATGGTCTCTTCCTCCTGTCAACCAGATAAATCATCTCTCGTTGTACCTTTGCCGCCTGGATGAGCCCATCCAGGGAGGCATCACCACACCTGGGTCCACTCTACCTTTAACTGCAGCCATTCCTTGAAAGCAACCCTTGTTTCTTCTTGCTTCCAGGTGCCTCTATTTCTGATTGCCTATAAAGCCAGTCCTGCTGTCATTTAAATATGGGCACGGTGTTACAGCTTCCTTCCATATCCCCCTCCCCATTATTGGTTGCCTCCCATGCCAGCAGGCTGTTGATTGGACATGAAAGGCAAGATCTGCTTCTGTGTGCCCCCTCCTGCCCGAGCAGCCACCTGACCCAACCTGGGCCCTAACATTGGAACATCTTCCTTCTGGCAAATTCAGCTCAGACTGTCACATTGGCATTTTTGTCCAGGGTGGATTATCTATTTGGGATTTCTGATGAGTGTCCGACCAGAAGGTTAACGTTACCTATTGTCAGCTGTTGCTGTAAGCTGTAGAAAATATTAGTCTGCCTAATATTCACACCTCAGAATAAGGCAGAGAGATAGATTTTGATTGACAAGGGAGTCAAAGAACTGTAAAGTGGAGTTGATGCCACAATCAGATCAGCCATGAACTTCTTGACTGGTGGAGCAGGCTCATGGACCAAATGGCCTACTCTTGCTCCTTTTTCTTAGCTTATTATGTACATGCATAGTTCAGGAAGTCCCTGGTTTGTAGGATCTTGTTATGCATAACATTTCCCACATTACAACACAGACTATACTGGCAGAGAAAAAAGTAACATTGACAGCACACAGGGTTATACCCAGCAGTGAGGAGCAGAGTACTCACTGACACTTCCCCAGCTGACGTCTCATACTCCACCTTACCAGTCCCTCAGGCTCCTGATGGGAAGGAGGATTGAGGTGAAGTAGTCTCCTCTCAAATTGCCACGAGAAAGGTTCAGCTGCAACTCACACAGGTTCACAGCAAGCGTACCTTAATCCCTGAATGTAACTGGCTGGGGACCCATCTAACAGTCCATTCAAAGTATCTGACACCTCATATTAAGCCACACTCCACTCTAGATAAGAAGGGACAACTACTTTCACCCTTCAAAGCTTTGCTTTGGTAGAATATAACAACAATTTGCATTTACATAGCTCCTTTAAAGTAGCATCACAGGAGTGTTATCAGATAATAAAAACAAAAAACTGCGGATGCTGAAAATCCAAAACAAAAACAGAATTTCCTGGAAAAACTCAGCAGGTCTGTGGAAGGGTCATGAGGACTCAAAACGTCAACTCTTTTCTTCTCCGCCGATGCTGCCAGACCTGCTGAGTTTTTCCAGGTAATTCTGTTTTTGTTATCAGATAATGTTTGACACTGAGTGACATAAGGAGCTATTAAAGAGATTAAAGAGATCGGTTTTAAGGAGCATCTTACAGGAGAAGAGAGAAATAGAGAGGCAGAGAGGAAATTCCAGAGCTTAGGGCCTTGGCAGCTGAAGGTCTGGCTGCCATTTGTGGAATAGCTGAAATGAAGGATGGTCAAGGGGGCAGAATTAGAAGGGCGCAGATATCTGAGGATTGTGGGGTTGGAGAAGGTTACAGAGATAGGGAGGAGCAAAGCCATGGAGGGATTTAATTACTCTTCAATGTCTTTAATACTAATTTTAAATTTTAGGTGTAAGTAACTACAGTGGAAGTTCTGGGATTTATAAAACCTGGCATCTCTACGAGGAGCTTGAGGAGACGATGAGTGGAATTTAATGCCTCCCCTAGTGAGTTTAGTGAGGGGCATTTAATCAGGTGGGAGGCGGAGGGTGGGGATCCTGTCACCTTCCCGCCCTCGCCCCAATGCAGTCCGCAGCAGCAAGGCCCACTTAAAAGCCACATCCTGCCGCAGCTGGGGACTTGTCATGCAGGGAACGGGACAAGCAAACCCTGTCAGTGCCTGACTGAGGGACCTGGCATTGGGAGGTGGGGCGCGCTGAGACCACCCTGCTGCTCTTGTTGCTGACACTCACCCCCTCCCCTGTCATCCCCCACCCCCCGCCAGCACTCGTCTCTATCCTGGGATCCAGTGACAATAGTGCTGCCATTCAACAAAGCTACTGGCCTTTGGTTGGCCGGAAGCTCCTGACGGGTGGGACTTCTGTCCCTGGGGTCCTTGATGCCAGGGAACAGCCCACTGCTGGCTAAAGGACATTCGTGAACCAGATGGGTTTTTATTACAGGTTTCATGGTCACCATTACTGAGACCAGCTTTCCACTGAGGATGCTGTACTCATTAAATTTAAATTCCACTAGCTGCTGTGGTGGGATTTGAACCCATGTCCTCAGAGCAGGAGCCTCTGGATTACAAGTCCTGTGACATTACTACTAAGTGGAGGTGTTGTTTGCTCCTCCCATGCTCTCTGAATGCTGTGGTTCTGGACCTCGGCAGTGAGTTTTCACCAATTATTCAACTGTGGAAACTATCAGAATCAACAAACACTGCACTGTGTCATACACACTCAGAGCGGGGAGCACTGGGCACAGGAACCCTGGCCCAGGGCAATGAGGCTAACTGTGGCAACTCAACTCCACCTCAACTGATATCAGCCACTTCAGTACATGCTTTGTGTGGAAGCTGGGATATTTCTGGTTTATAAGATTCTGGGTGGTGCATTTATCTGTTTGGACATTGGAAAAGCTCTTTTTAGGACAATCCAGAGGAAATTTTGCTCTGTTATATTTGGATGTCATTCCATTCTGAGGTACAGCCAAGAGAAGCCAGCAATGGAACTCCTTTGTTCTGTGATTTCCTGAGGCTTCCCTGAGTTTAGGTCACTGGACCTGTACCTGATGAAGGCTCAATCCTAATATCCCTTTTACAGTGAGGTGGGTGGGAGGTGGGGGTTGGACAGGGCAGGGAGGTGATGTTCCTCATCTCCTGCCTCCCTCACTTGTATGCTAATCGTGGCTCAGTTGGTACCATGCTTACCTTTAAGTCAGGAAGTGGTGGATTCAGGTTCCTCTCCAGGACCTGAATAATGGAAACATTGAAACTAGGAGGAGTAGGCCATTTGGCCCTTCAAGCCTGCTCCACCATTCAATATGATCATGGCGGATCCTCTATCTCAATGCCATACTCCAGCTTTCTCGTCAACCCCTTGATGCCTATAATATCCAAAACATTATCAGTGACCTGGCCACCACAGCCTTGTGTGACAGAGAATTCCACAGGTCGACCACCCTATGAGTGAAGAAATTTTTCCTCATCTCAGTCCTAAATGGCCTGCCCTGTATCCTGAGACTGTGGCCCCTGGGTCTAGACTCCCCAGCCAGAGGAATCATCCTCCCTGCATCCAGTCTGTCTAGCCCTGTTAGAGTTTTATACATTTCAATCAGATCCCCTCTCATTCTTCTAAACTCTAGTGAATACAGGCCCAGTAGAACCAATCTCTCCTTATACAACAGTCCTGCCATCCCCGATATCAGCCTAGTGAACCTTCGCTGCACTCCCTCCATGGTAAGTATATCCTTTCTTAGGTAGGGAGATCAAAACTGCACACAATACTCCAGGTGTGGTCTCAACAAGGCCTTGTATAACTGCAATAAGATATCCCTACTTCTGAACTCAAATCCGCTTGCAATGAAGGCCAACATACCATTTACCTTCCTAATTGCTTGCTGCACCTGGCTGTTTACTTTCATCGTTTGGTGTACAAGGACACCCAGATCCCTTTGTACATTCACATTTCCCAATATATCACCACTTAAATAAGACTCTGCCTTTCTGTTTTTCAGACTGAAGCATATAACTTCATACATATTCACGTTATGCATCTGTCATGTGTTTGCCCAAACACACAACTTGTCTAAATTGCCCTAAAGCCTCCTTGTGTCCTCCTCACAACTCCATCCAGTTTTGTGTCAGCAGCAAGCTTGGAAATATTGCATTTGGTTTCCTCATCCAAGTCATTTATATTTATATATCATGAACAGCTGGGGCCCAAGCACTCATCCCTGCGGTAAACCACTAGTCATCGCCTGCCATTTATTCCCACTCTCTGTTTCCGGTCTGTCAACCAATTCTCAATCCATGCCAGTATATTACCCCCGATCCCATGTGCTTTAATTTTGCCCACTAGCCTCTTATGTGGGACCTTGTCAAAAGCCTTCTTGAAATCCAAATACACCACATCCACTGGTTCTCCCTTATCTATTCTACTAGTTACATCCCCAAAAAACTCCAGTAGATTAGTTAAGCATGATTTCTCTTTCATAAACCCATGCTGACTTTGTCTAATCTTGTTAATGCTTTCCAAGTGTCCTGTTACCACATCTTTTATAATAGATTCTAGCATTTTCCTCACTACTGATGTTAGGCTAACTGGTCTGCAATTCACTGTTTTTTCTCTCCCTCCTTTTTTAAATAGTGGAGTTACATTTGCCACCCTCCAATTTGTAGGAACTGTTTTAGAGTCTATATAATTTTGAAAGATGACCACCAAAGCATCCAATATTTCCAGAGCCACTTCCTTTAGTACCCTGGGATGTAGATTATCAATCCCTGGGGATATTTCAGCCTTTAACCCCACTAATTTCTCTAGCACCATTTTTTTTACTAATACTGATTTTCTTTAATTCCTCCCTCTCACTAGACCTTTGGTTTCCTAACATTTCTGGGAAATTATATGTGTCTTCTTTTGTGAAGACAGAACCAAAATATATGTTCAATTCTTCTGCTATTTCTTTGTTCCCCATTATAATTTCCCCCATTTCAGACTGTAAGGGACCGACATTTGTCTTCACTAATCTTTTTCTCTTCACATATTTATAGAAGCTTTTACAGTAAGCTTTTATGTTTCCTGCAAGTTTACTCTTATACTCCATTTTCCCCTTCCCCATCAATCTTTTTGTCCACTTTTGCTGTTTTCTAAACTGCTCCCAATCCTTGGGCTTGCTGCTTTTTTTCTGGCAATTTTATATGTCTCCTCTTTGGATCTAATACTATCCCTAAGTTCTTTTGTAATACATAGTTGAGCCACCTTTCCTGTTTTATTCTTGTGCCAGACAGGAATGAATAATTGCTGTAATTCATACATACGTTCCTTAAATATTAGCCAATGCCGATCCACTGTCAACTCTTTTAGTAAGGTTCCCCCAATCCATCATTGCCAACTCGCACCTCATACCCTCATAGTTCCCTTTATTTAGATTCAGGACCCTAGTTTTGGATTCAACTTCTTCACTCTCCATCCTAATGAACAATTCTATCATTTTATGGTCGCTCTTCCCCAAGGGAACAACAAGATTGTTAATTAATCCTTTCTCATTGCACAATACCCAATCTAGGATAGCCTGCTCTCTAGTTGGTTCCTCAACATATTGGTCTAAAAAACCATCACGTACACATTCCAGGAAATTCTCCTCCACAGTATTATTGAGCACAGAAACCAAGGCCAGCGCTCCAGCACTGAGGGAACACTGCATCTTTGGGGGTGCTGTATTTTGGATGAGATATTAAGGCCCTGCCTACTCTTTCGGGTGGATGCAAAGATCCTATAGTACTATTCTGAAGAGCAGAACAGATCTCTCTGGTGTCCTGGCCAATATTTATATCTCAATCAATATCACAGAAGCAGATTATCTGATCATTCCATTCAGATACAGCAAGCAATTAGGAAAGAAAGGGTATGCTGGCCTTTATTGCAAGGAGTTTGGAATACAATTGCAAGTAACCATTGCTGCAATTCTATAGGGTCTTGGTGAGGTCATACCTAGATTATCATTATCACGCTGTTTTTTTAGTGGGAGTTTGCAATGCACAAATTGGCTGCTGTGTTTCCTATATTACAGCAGTGACTACTCTTCAAAAATACTTTACTGGCTGTAAAGAGCATTTAGATATCCAGTGATCATCCAGGAGATGGTCATTTTGGACTCAGATGAGGAAAAATTTCTTCATTTAGACGATTGTGAATCTTTGGAATTCTCTACCCCGAGGGCTGTGATCATTAGATTTTTGAACTCGAAGGTAATCAAGGGATATGGAAATCAGGGAAAGATCAGCCAGTATGTTATTAAATTGCAAAGTAGGTGCTGAGGGGTGAATGGCCTACTCCTGCTCTTATTTCTTAAGTTCTTATTATCATAGTGTTAGTTACTACACTTCAAAAGTACTTTGGCTGTCAAGCACTTTGAGATGTCCTGTGGTTGTGAAAGGCATTATAGAAATGCAAGTCGTTCTTTTGCTTTCCCCCTCCTTGGATGCCCATGTAGAAATGTGCTATTGGAGTTTGCACCCACAGGAACCACTGAAGAGGGTTATACTTATACCAATGCCAGTCTTTCAAAGCAGCACTTTGAATTGCTGCTCCCCAGTTCCAGTCAGAAGATCCCAATCTGGGCAGTCAGGATTGCAGCCTCAGACCTCTCAAGCTTGTAGTTATTCTCCTATTTCTACACACCCACCTCAATCTCAGGGACAGGCCCTGCTAAGGTGAGCCTCTTGCACCAAGCCATGCAAATGGCTGAGAGAAAAAGACTTCAATTTATACAGCGCTGTTCACCACCTTAGGACATTGTAAAGCACTTTACAGCCAATGAAATATGTTCGAAGTAGAACCCCTGTTGTAATGTAGAAAATATGGTTTCCATTGTACGCAGTAAGCTTCCACAAACAGCAATGTGATAATAATCTGTTTTAATGATGTTAGTTGAGGGATAGAGATTGGCTAAGGCACTGTGAAAAGTGTCTTCTTTGAAATAGTGATCGTGAGATCTTTTACTTCTAGCTGAGAGGGCAGGCAGAACCTTGATTTAACATTTCAGTGACTGGAGTGACAGCTTAAATATTGCACTTAAGTCTGTAAAGCGGGAGAACCTACAACCTTCTAATTCAATGATAAGAGTGCTACCCACTAAGCCACAGTTGGCACCAGGGCAGAAATGGGCATGTTGCTCTCATAGGTACAGTGCACCAACTGGGTGCTCTGCATTGACCCTCCAGAGGAAAAGAAACCTTACGTTAATAGTGTTTGCATACTGGAGCATTTTGTGTGGTAAAGGAGCCAATTCTGGAGGTTTTGTTTGTGTCTCAGTGCACTAAGGTCCAAATATAGGCCTTTCACACATACTGTCTACATACTCGTGGAGCCACTGAATGAGCTCAGATAAAAGTACTTGGGTCCATTATACAAGATACTGTGGGTTCCTGTCTCAAAAGCCTTTAGGGATACTCAAGTTTACTCTGGCTTAACTCTAAACAGATTTCAGTAGTAAAAAAATACATTTTTATACAGAGCATACTGGCCAAAAGATTTAAAAAGTACTTTAAAAAAGATTAAAAATTTCCATCTGGAACTGGAGATTTCATGAACATGTCAGTGCACCTCAGCCACGCGAGTAACTCAGCTCAGCTCCTTTGGTTAAGGTCAGTGGCTGACGCCTGCAAAGAATGCCTGAAGGCAAGAATAGCTGATCCTCCTTTTGATGAGGTCAACAGTGATGTTTTTGGCAATGAGACCACCATTGGAAGCAAACCAACCTGTAACATGAACATGTAAACGCCAGTGTTGATTTAAATAAAAACAGAAAATGCTGGGGAAACTCAGAGAAATAGAGCTAACGTTTCAAATCCACATATGACTCTTCTTCAGAGGTGACTTGTTGGGCTGAAAGGCCTGTTCCTGTACTGCAAAAATTTTATACAAAATAACCTGGTTGCTGTCATATTAGGATGTTCAGGGCTGAAAGGGTTAATGTGTGGGACTGGAAAACATGATGATGTATGAGACACACATAACCAAGAGTCAGAAAGGAGAAAGCTCATAGCTTAGACTGACTAACACCTGTAGTCTTGTAATCTGTATATAGTTATGTTCATATTTTAAAACTGATTATTGTTCAGACATATCTATGTCTCTGCAATCATTCCTTAGCAAATCATAACCAACATCCAACAATTCCATTGTTATTATGGGCTGTGAGAACCTCCTCCAGAGGCTACTGCCAGTTTCCAGGGTGCCTGTGCAGACATTGAATTTAGAGAAGGTAATGCACATGGCCAAGATTTTTTGCTTCTTTACAACTGCATTCTTTTTTGTTTTCAGAGGGGGTGCATGTGCAGAGTCGTCCAGACACTAGTCTTTCTAGTTGCCATGAGCAGATGATGCCTAGATTAGCACTTGCGCCTGTTTTTCCCATTCATATGAGGTGCAGGCTCAGCGAGGAGGGCACTATGGGTAAAGCCACCATCATAACCATGGAGAATGTGAGCTATAGATTTTCCACTCCACTGTCTAGATTCACAAGTGAAGTACAGCAACTTGGGTGACAGAAACTATTGGAGAAATTGGACCCCAACACAGGCTTGTGTTTTTAGGGGAGAAAGGGAAACAGTTAAAGAGAGGAGAAAAAGAGAGGTTTTAACCCTGCCCGCTCAGCAGAAATGTGAAAGAAAGGTATATTAGAGGTGGGTGGTTGTTGGGGAAGGATAGAGGGATTCAGAGTGAGCCTTTTAGAAGGATAGTCTGAAGAACAGGGAACGATGTCTACGCAATGAAATCCATTATGATAATCATCTGTGAGCAGTCAAGAAGGGAGAAGGGCAGCGTTGAGTTAACTGAAAAGGTCTTTTAATGTAACAGAGTGGGTGCAATTTTCCCCTCCAGTCCATGGCGGGTTTCGTGGTGGACGGAGCTGGAAAGTTCAGAGAGAGACCAAAAATCGGAAACCCGTCAATGGGAAAACAGTTTGGAATTTTCCCCTCACCACTTTCATGGCAGGCTGATAGCGGGTCAGGTTTCCTGCTGATCCAAGACGGGAGCCCCATACACATGCCTTACCCCACTCGTTGGAATCACGTAGAGCCTCCCAATCCAGTTGCCACGTCAGCGGGAAATTAGACCAGTCTGAATTACTTTTGGAAATAAGTAGCATGCAGCTGATGGCCCTCACTTTGCTCCTGACTTGGAGGTGAGTGTAACATTCAAACCTAACTGCAACCCCACCACTCCAGGTTCTCACCAGTGAGACGCTACACTGGTGGGGGTACAGGCTTGCTCTCCTCACTGGCTTCCTCCGTTTTCCAGGAGGGTGTTATCTGGGGGCTCAGGTAGGACAGAAAACCAGACAGAGACCAGGACTGCGACTGGGTGGTGGTGAGGGAGGAGGAAAGAGACACAGGGGACAATGGGCAAAGGTGGGATTGGGGGAGAAACGATGGCAGGCACAGGGGGGACTGAGGGTGGGGAAGCTGGAACCCAACATGAAAGACTAGAACACATACACAGTGGGAGATGGAATGGGAGGAGAACTATGAGTTGGAGGGGATGCATGGAGACTCTGGAATATGACGGGGTTTGGGTTATGTCAGTTTGGCACAAGGGAGTAAGGCTCATGGAGGTGGGGGAGGGGAAAGGCTGGCACATGAGGGGCAGATTGCACAGAGACTCTTGGAAGGTGGAGTGGAGGGACACTCTGTGGTCAGCAATCAAGAAGGAATGGGAAGAGCTAAGGGAAAGACAGTCACAGTCCCTGATGTGGGGTCATGTAGTCAGGGTGCGAGACTGAAGTCAGTCCTGGGGCTTAGTGGACCTCACAGTCGGGATACAAAAGTGAAGTCAGTCCTGGGTCTTTGTGGGCCATGCTACAGCGCTATGCACGGCACACACATCCTAATCCCTCTCCAGGGAGGGGCAAGGGCTCAACTGGGATAAGGCACAGCTTGGTGTGCCGGGCATGGTCATGATCTTAATGTCATTGGCCAGGATCTTTTCTGTCTTAGTGCTTGGGCTGCAGATAAGATGATCAGGGTTGGAGGAGGCACCTGCAGCCTGTAAAGGGGGAAAACATAACACAGAGCGGGGTATTCAAAACTTTCCTGGGAGGGGGATGGTCTCCTCTGAATGTGGCAGTGCACACAGCCTCGAGATAGGGAGGGTTGAGGTTTACAATGGGCATTGGTCACATACAGTTGTAGGTTCAGGTAGGGGGTTGGAATATCAACCACAATAATAATGGGATCCAGGATTATTTGGGGAGGCTGGAGAATTGGGAGGGAGATCTACCTGCACACCATGGGGTTCAGAAAGATTGGAAGGACAGTAACAATCACAGAGGGAGGGTCGAAGTTGGTCTCATATGAAGATCTGAAAGATCTGAGCACTGCCATCTTGGCAAGTCGAAGTTGTGGTATAGTCACAAATCGAAACTGGGAAAGAATCTGGACGGGAGTGGTCGGACTCAGTGTGGGAGGAGCCCAGGGCTGCACTCAGGGGCACATTTCATGAGACAGCTGGAACCTGTGTGCACTCAAAGCATTGAAATGGTGTCAGAGATGAGAGGAATGTGGAAGATCTCCATGAGAAGATTCCATAAGAGCCATTGCCTTTTTTAGCACTTTAAAGAGAGACTGCAGGAGTCACTGGCTTCACAATGCAGCCGCTCCATTTGAGTTTCAATGGAGAGGTATGTGAGAATGTTAATGAGAGCAAGTGTCTAGGAAGCAAAGCTGCTGCATATGTGTCACATCATCAATGAAAACCTCTACTATGCATCATCCAATTGGCATGGATCACTGTCCAAAGGGCATCCAGTCATTGCTGAAGCTCAAGTTAAGATTGATTAACATATATGATAATAGATCGCAAGAGCTCATTTGGTAAGGTCACACATTTCATGATGTCTCCAAAGCTCTCATAAAGTTCTGTGGGATTGAGATGTCAAGTGTCGGAGTTGGCATTGTGGGCACCGAGACATGTAAGTGTGTGCCTCAGCTGCAAGGCTGTATCAGTTAGAAGCTATTAATGCAGATGTAGCTCTGGGGCATCACATTGTCTTTCTGTGTTAGAGTGGAAGGTCTACCATATCTGCCCTGGGTTCATTAATCTCTTGCATCTAACATTCACCAGGAAGAAGGAGGATTGAAGAATGGAACCTGTGGTCAATGCTGCCATATTGATGGCATTCAGACTGAGGAGGAGGAGAAGAGCCCCACTGCCAACTAGAGCAGCTTTGAGAGGAGGCCCAGCCTGAGGTCCATAGTCCAGTGGAGCCCCAGTAACAACCAGAGAATGAGGAGGTTGTACTCATCCCAAGGAGGTGAGTCACATGACTGAGGGTCTACAGCAGAAGATTCTCCTATCTGGAGGTGAGCGACTGACAATGCTGCACTCGTCTGCATTGTCAAGAGAACTGCTGGATTATATCTACCACGTTCTGCGGGAGGATCTAATGCCTGATGGACTGGGAGGACATCCCCACCAGTGGCACTGATAGTCTTTGCATGCGGATCGTTCCTGGGATTCACAGGGGACCTATAAGGCATCTCACAGTCCTCAGCAAATGAATGTACGAAGGAAAAGATGCGCAGACGCTGCATCAAAAGCTTTGATGCAGTGATGGCCATCTTTCTGGGAAGGTTTTTTGCGAACACTGAGATGTGCACATGGTTGGACAGAGCATCATGGCTGCAGGTCTCGTGCTTTGACACTAATAACGGAGGCAGCCATCTCCACTGGAGACAATTACAGTTACCCCTCCAAGGCTAGTGAGGACGCCTAACTCCATGCTGTCTTGTATGGTTGCTAGTGCATTTTGCAGAGTCATCAGCAATGAGTTTCATAAATCTCTCTGACATGACACAAAGGTAGAATAAGTACCATGAGGGTACACATGACATGAATGCGCGGCTCACAAAGGGAGGCAAATATGGATAGCCCACTCAGTAAGGCGGCACATAGAGCATATTTACAACGCTTTCAAATAAATACACCATCCTCATGAACAGCAAATGTATTTACAAGTGGGCAGGATATTTATAATGATTAAACACCTGTGACCCAGATGTGAAATCAAAACTTCTTAATTGTTCTGATGCTACTGCTGCATCTAGGTGCATCCCCGACATCTGCAACACAGCTGGAGGTATCATGCTGACTGCTATGCCCTGTTGTCTTTGGTGACTTTGGCAGGCATCCTCTAGGAGGGTTGGGAGCTGGTGGGCCCCGGCCTGCTGCAGGGTAGGAGCACCCTCCTCGGCCTGTACAGCTGGAGCTGATGGGGTCACAGGCAGAGGGGATTGGGATTGGCTGGACACTCTCGCAGTCATCTGGGTGTTGCCCCTGGGATGTCCATCTGCTGGTCGTCCTCCCTGTGGGTGCCCAAGGGCCTCTGCCTGACTCCCTGATAAGAGGAAACACCTGGAGGGAGGTCAAGGTGCTCCACCCCCCTCTTGCCTAGCTTTGATGGATCCCACCAATGCCAAAGGTGATGGAGTGCAGATCCGAGCGCAAATCAGGCTGAATCCGCAGGACCAAGGTTTCCAAGGTGGTCAGCACCCTTCCCATGATGACCTCAAGGCGCTTGCATGATGGAGCCAAGACATCATACAGAACATGGATGGATTCCTCCATCCTTTGCTCCAGTCTGCTACTGCCTCTTGCAACTCAGAATCATAGAATCTCACAGTGCAGAAGAGGCCCTTCGGCCCATCGAGTCTGCACTGACACGTGAGAAACACCTGACCTACCTATCTGATCCCATTTACCAGCACTTGGCCCACAGCCTTGAATGTTATGACGTGCCAAGTACTCATCCAGGTACTTTTTAAAGAATGTGAGGCAACCTGCCTCCACCACCCTCCCAGGCAGCGCATTCCAGACCGTCACCTCCCTCTGGGTAAAAAGGGTTTCCTCACATCCCCCCTAAACCTCCTGCCCCTCACCTTGAACTTATGTCCCCTTGTGACTGACCCTTCCTCAACCTGATTTTCCACTGCCTGTCATTGCATCTCCAGCGTGTTTGCCATGCCCTCTTCCAGAGGCTCATCAGCAGACTCGGACTCGGTGTGTGCCTGATCCTTAGCAGTCCTCCGAGTTCCAGAGACCTGGACTGTCACTGCCTCCAACTGCTGCGGTGACGTGTCTGTGAGGTGCTTGTCAGAATGTGACCCCGAGCCTATTCTACAACTAGGACCCATCAAGGTGTGTGTGTCTGCGCTGGTGCAACGTTCAGGTGAATGCATTGACGGATCTTCCTCAAATGGATCCTTAGCTTCCTCGTGTGAGATGGTCTGTGGGCTGGGGCGTACGTTGGCTCCGCTAGTATGTCTGGATAGATTTAGTTCATGAACACACTGGATACAACATTGCATGTCACTCACTGAGAATGTCAGGATGTGATGAACTCACGGAGGGCCCCTCTGTACTTTCTGGGAGAAGCTGATCTTGCCTTCCCCTCTGGAGCGGTCCCTGTCCTCCCCTGCCAACTCGCCGGCATCCTCCTCGAATTTCATCAGGCCCTCCGCCCTCCAGTCTGGGATCTCTCTCTCTTGTTGTGTGCAAGGTTAGCCTGGGTGGAGACAAGTAGATGGAATGTGATGAGAGGAGATGGAGGAGGAGAGGTTGGGAAACCTGCATGCCTGCTGAGCCCTCCCAAGTAAGGGCTGAGAATGGAGTTAGTGCAGCGTGATGGATGAGATGCTGGTGAGGCGAAAGTGCCCATCGGACAATCAGTGGTGATGTGTCCCCCATTAACATAGTGTGAGATCCCTGAGCAGCGTAACCCTTTGAGTGCATGATGCCATAATGAGAGTGTGAGATTGGAGTGAGGAGAAGGTTGACTTACCCTGGCAGAGCAGATGAGGTCATTCATCCTCTTCCTGCACTGGATTGAGTTGTCTGAAGCACTCACCACCCTCGCGATGGCCTCCCAGGCTGGCGAGGGGAGGCCGGTGGGCTTCCTGGAGCCACACACCCTTATCAGAGCCTCCAGGGAATCATTACAAAACTGGGGAGCAGCTTTCTTCTTTGCTGCTGCCATCTCCACACGTCTTCTTCTGAAAGCTGGCCTGGAGAGAGCGAGGCTGGCGTTTAAATATAACACCTGGACCGTCGAGCCCATTAGGTGACGATGGGGGCGGGGGGTGCGGACGAATCAGTTCCTGACCCGCCACCTGGAGAGATTCAGAGAGAAACTCACCTACGCATAATTAATGAGCAAACGAGCGATTTCCTACCACTCTGCCCAATGGGAAACACAGCACTGAACCCGCCCACCACCGCACTGAGTCTCAAAAATGGAAAGTTCCACCCATTTTGTTCTGGTGATTATCAATGGTAAAGCACTGCAGTGTAACTCTGTGCCATGTGACCCCTTCATGTGATATTAACCTTCTTTTGTAGAATCATGGAATTAACAACATAGAAAGAGGCCATTCAGCCAGTACAACGCCCATCTACATGAATCTAATTTCCCAGCCTTTTCCCTTGGAAGGGGAGATAGATGAATGGGGATCGTGGGGCAGAACTGTGCCCTTGGCATGTGGCCTCAGTGGGAGTGGGCGAGGCAGGTTGGGAAGCCGCCTGCTGCCTGCAATCAGGCCCGGAAGGCAAATTTCACACTGGGTGGGCCATTTAAGGCCTGCCTAGCATGAAACGCCAGCGGCAGGGCTCAGCACTGTCTCTGCAGGCAGCAGGAGGAGTATGAGGGTGAGTGCTACATTATCTCCCTGAGGCAGAGAGCTGTCTCAGGGAGATGAACTGATTTCAAAAAAATATGAAAGGTTTTATAAATGTTATGAAACATGTCCCCTCAGGCGACTCTGTCACATGAGCAGGGGCATGTTATTAGTGAAAAAATAAAAATTTTATTTGCTGTTGGAAACCTCATGCTGCCCATGGATGAGGTTTCCAAAAAAGTGGCCTTTTTGCCTGCCCGCCAACCATAAGGTTGGACCAGCTGTGAAAAATTTGCATTAATTATCTTTTCAATGGCCTTAATAGGCCTTTTAGGAGTCAGCAGCGTGTCCGCTGGCCATAAGTGCGCAATGACATTGGGACGCACACATCATTTTATACTTGGTTGGGTGGGGCACACACCCACCGAGCTAAAAATTTAACCCTTGGGATACTTGGCATAAAACTTATGCTCCTGAAACTTGAGGAAAGCTTATCTGTGAGACATAGAGAATCACATGAATAAACTAATCAAGAGATAGACGAGATCAGGGAAGAGAGTAAGGTGGGAAGATGATGTATTTAAGGAAACAGCTTGTCAAGTAAACCTCTTGTAACTGTATAAATTGACTGCTCAAACATTGTACTGGTAGAACCCCTGTGATCACTCGTGAGAGTGGGGCCTCTCCTTGCATGCTCATTATAAAGATTGCTCATTTGAACAAGACGTCCAACTTTTGAGGCATTTTTGGGTACTGGGGTAAGCCCTCACCCTTTCATATGGTGACAAGGATGAGATACTCCACATCAGGACCGTGACAGTGAGGAAACCGAACAAGGGGTGAGTACATTGGTGTGCTTGAATTTACGACTTTATGATTTGGATTAAAAGGGAAGTGTATTTTATTTGAAATGTTTGCATTAAATATAATTAATTCAGAGTTGGGTTAGATTGATCTTGAGTTGAAACTTCTTGCAAAGTTTAAGGATTTGAGGATTTTGGCTCCTGCCACAGTTCTCACAGAAGAGAAGGAATTTATGTTTTACTTTCAGATACTGCTATTTGGAACTTGGAGACAAATATTTTAGGCCTGAGATAGTGGGCAATCTAAAATCAAATGGAGAAACTGAAAGGTTTGAAAACACTGACATTGATCAAAAATCCTGCAAGCCACTGGGTAAGAGTGATTTTCAGTGCGATTTTAGAAGTAACACATATTGACAGAGCTGGGGATGAAGCCCCAATTTGTTTCTTTTTTCAAATATAAAGATGAGTCCAGAGCTTTGAAGAAGTTTGGCGGAAATCCAACTTTAACCTTTGAAACTTCTGCATCAAAGTAGACAGAATTCAAATGGGGTTAAGTCGGGAGCATTAGAACTTGGAAGTTTTTCTGAAGGAGAATGGAGAATTCAATTTTCTAGATTGATTAAAGAACTGTGTAGTGGAGTACTGTCCCTTCAAGAGCTGTTTGGCTTTAAACTGTCTGTAGGTTTAAACTTTTATCTGAAGTTAGCATGTTTTTTTTTGTGTGAAATCCACTTTTTTTCTTGGGTTTCTAGTTACAGTTGCTTCAAAAGACACCTTGAAGAAAGAAGACCTGAGAATCCATGACTTGAGTTATTTTATTTTGATTCTTTGTGAGGCATGTGCTATGTTAATTGATTCAACTTAGAGTGAAATGAATATTGGGAGAGTGAGCTGGAAGCTTCCAAGGAGAGTATGTGTGTGTAATCAGATTATGGGCAGGATTTTACGCTGATCGTGTGGGCACACGCCCAACCCGATCAGACGTGAAATCACGCGCGATGACATTGAGCGAGCATCCCAACATCATCCCACGCTTGTGCGATATTTCATTCGGAGGGTGTACACAAAGATCGGAAGCACGGCCACCGATAATTAAGATAGCAATTAAGCCCATTCACCGAGCAATTATCTCCGATTTTTTGTGGTCCATCCAAACTTATATTGGCAGACGGGCAGGAGTTAAGGCCAGGCAGCCTTTACAATTTTCATCAGACCTCATCCATGGGCAGGGTGAGGTTTCTGTGGTGAAATGAAATATAAATAAGTTTCTGTGGCCAGCATTCTCGGTAGCTAAATTTTCAGGTGATTCATTACGACGCATGGCCACTTTCTTTCAGCTTCTGAAACTATTTTTGATTTTTCAGGTCTGCAGCTCACTGAGGCAGCTTTCAGAGGGCTCTCTCTCAGCGCTCGCCCACACCCACTGAAACGTCATCTCGCCCACACCCACTGAAACGTCATCTCGCCCACACCCACTGAAACGTCATCTCGCCCACACCCACTGAAACGTCGTCTCGCCCACATCCAATGAAACGTCGTCTCGCCCACACCCACTGAAACGTCGTCTCGCCCACACCCACTGAAACGTCGTCTCGCCCACACCCACTGAAACACCGTCTCTCCCACACCCATTGAAACACCGTCTCTCCCACACCCATTGAAACACCGTCTCGCCCACACCCACTGAAACGCCGACTCGCCCACACCCACTGAAACGCCGTCTCGCCCACACCCACTGAAACGCCGACTCACCCACACCCGCTGAAACGTCATCTCGCCCACACCCGCTGAAACGTCGTCTCGCCCACACCCGCTGAAACGTCGTCTCGCCCACAATCACTGAAACGTCGTCTCGCCCACAATCACTGAAACGTCGTCTCGCCCACAATCACTGAAACGCCGTCTCGCCCACAACCACTGAAAAGTCGTCTCGCCCACACCCACTGAAACGTCGTCTCGCCCACACCCGCTGAAACGTCGTCTCGCCCACACCCGCTGAAACGCCGACTCGCCCACACCCACTGAAACGCCGTCTCGCCCACACCCACTGAAACGCCGTCTCACCCACACCCACTGAAACACCGTCTCACCCACACCCACTGAAACACCGTCTCACCCACACCCGCTGAAACGTCGTCTCGCCCACACCCGCTGAAAAGTCGTCTCGCCCACACCCGCTGAAACGTCGTCTCGCCCACACCCACTGAAACGTCATCTCGCCCACACCCACTGAAACGCCGTCTCGCCCACACCCACTGAAACGCCGTCTCGCCCACACCCACTGAAACGCCGTCTCGCCCACACCCACTGAAACGCCGTCTCGCCCACACTCACTGAAACGCCGTCTCGCCCACACTCACTGAAACGCCGTCTCGCCCACACCCGCTGAAACGTCGTCTCGCCCACACCCGCTGAAACACCGTCTCGCCCACACCCGCTGAAACGTCGTCTCGCCCACACCCGCTGAAACGTGGTCTCGCCCACACCCACTGAAACGTGGTCTCGCCCACACCCACTGAAACGTCGTCTCGCCCAGACCCACTGAAACGTGGTCTCTCCCATACCCACCTCGGCAGCGCTGAGCTTCTCACCGTTAATTGACCAGCCAGCATGAAATTGTGGTTGAGGGCCAATCGTGGTCAGCGGTCCATTCCCCAGCCAATCCCGAGCCCACCGATCGTGCCCACCCAGCGACCTAAAAATTCAGACCTAGGCGTGGATATTGTATATTTAAGTTTTTTGAAATGGTGATTTTTACCCCAGTGAGTTTTACGAGTTTTGAGTTAAAAGGAATTTCACAATGGGAATTATGATCCATCTTAAAAGGGAAAAGTAATGGAGACAAAGTATTTGAAGTCAAATTTGAGTTGGAATTTCTGATCAAAGTTGCAATTCGTATGAAATTTGTTTTGTCAAACGTGGGAATTTTATTCCTGATATGAATTCACACATGAATTAATGTTAACTTTGGATACTGTTAATTGGAACTCAAACACTCAAACTATTTTTAAGGACAGACTGCAAAAAAGTTTAATTTGTTAAGAATAGGTTTCAAAGGTGGAAATTTGGAAACAAATGGGTCTCATTTTAAAAGCTTTGGGAATCTGGAAATTCAGTTTTCTTTATTTAATGTGGTGATGTATAGGCATTCTTTGTCTGAGTGGATTTTAATTGCTCTGCCCCCCCACCCCCCCATTTAGCTGCTTGCAGCAGTTAAGATAAGATCACCACACTTCCGTTTCTCGAATGAAGATTTTTATATGTTAGATACAATGACATTTTGAGTTTTTAAATTGGCAAGATATATTTGGACTGAACTAAATGGATCTTGTTTTTTTTTCTGAATAGTGGAATATACAATTTAGACAATTAACAACGAAGACAGCTTTAAGAGTCAAAGAACTTTCACACGGTATTCTGATAATTTGGACTGAAGGCTTTGCCTTTTGAAGAAGAGTTGATTCATATTTGCTACTATTTGTTATGTTTCAAGACTTAAAGGTGTTTGTAAGGTAGTTGTAATTGACTGATCTCTACAGCTGGAGACCCTTCTGTCGCTGATAAGTTGGTTTCTAAACCACCAAGCCTGGGATTATTTGGTTTTGAAATTTAAATGGATAATTTACACTGAGATGAGTTGCTATTCCATGCACTGAAAGGGAAAAATAATTTATTTGAGTCTAAAGGAATAAATGGAATTTTAACTTTAAAGGAAACGTTAATGAAAAACAGACTAGGTGTTTCAAGAAAAAATCTATGATAATGGCTACCTTGGGCCAGGCGCTAGCCAAGTGCCAAAGTGCAGGATTGTAAGGGGAGACTGATGAATGTGGATCATGGGATACTTGGCATGAAATTTAGGTTGCTGAAACTTGGGAAAAGCTGATCTGTGATACACAGAGAACCACATGAATAATCTAATCAAGAGGGAGACGAGATCAAGAAAGAGAGTAAGGCGGGAAAATGTTGTAATTAAAGAAACAGCTTGTCAAGTAAACCTCTTGTAACTGCTCAAACATTGTACTGGTAGAACCCCTATGTCCACTCATGAGAGTGGAGCTTCTCCTTGCATGCTCATAATAAAGATTGCTCATTTGAACAAGGCATCTGACTCTTGAGGCATTTTTGGGTACCAGGGCAAGCCCTCACTCTTTCACCCTATATTATTTTATGTTTTTTCCTTCACAAATACTTATCCAGTTCCCTTTAAATGATGTTGCAGCTTCTGTCACAGTAGCCAGTTGTGGTAAAACATGCTGGAAGGAAACGGTTAATTCTAGTGTTTAACTTTTGCCTTAAGAACACTTTTACCAGAAGCACAATTTAAATCAAAAAAATCCAGTCAGAGTTCTAGCTGATAACGCACAGACACAGAACAAGTAGCGACAGTCCTTGCTGATAAGAGATTCAGCAGGAGCAACAAACTTTGTAACTCTGTCCTTGAAAAGACACCTGTCACAGAGCTGGAAAATTAAGGAGTTATGGGAAATGATTGCTGTTAAAACTGAAGTCCAGTTCGGTGAGGTAGTATTATAGAACATGTGGATTCTCATGTTGCCAGAGTGAAAGAAGGGTATAAGAGAAAAGTTAGAATACATTTTCACTCGGCCTGGATCCCTTTCTGCTTGAAACCTGTGCCATGGTGAATTCCCCATTATCTTACAGCGTAAGTGTGACTTTAAATATATGTGTGATTGTTATTACTTTCTTTTATTCTTTCATGTGATGTGGACGTTGTGGCAAGGCCAGCATTTGCTGCCCATCTCTAACTGCTCTTGAGAAGGTGATGATGAGCCACCTCTTTGAATTGCTGCAGTCCATGTGGGATAAGTACACCCACAGTGCTGTTAGGAAGGGAGTTCCAGGATTCTTGACTCAGCAACAGTGAAGGAACGGAGATATATTTCCAAGTCAGGATGGTGTGTGGCTTGGAGGGGAACTTGCAGGTTATGGTGGTCCCGTGTGTCTGCTGCCCTTGTCCTTCAAGGTGCTAGAGTTTGCGGATATGGAAGGTGGTTCTGGGGATAAAGGTTTGGTGGATAAGAAGGTTATTTGAAAGTTGCATAGTCAATTTGCATATCCAGCACTGCGGGATGCTGGAATGGTCGATAAAGAATACGATAACCCGATTGAGCAAGTCACAGCTCAATGTGACATTTGTGTTAAGTATTAAAGGACACCACCGCATCCTGTTGGCAGTCTGCCACCAGCCAAGGAAGTTAATGATGTATTGGCAGTGGGCTTAAAGGTATAGAACAAGGACCCGGGTTTTTTTTTGTGCTACACTTTTTAGATATGGCAACTAAATTTAGCCTATCTATAGTAAGGACAAACAGACCATTGTCAATAAGGTTATGGAGAAGTGGGTGGGTACCGGATTAGGAAGACCGACAAAATTCCTTACAGATAACGGAGGGGAATTTGCATATTAGGGATTTCAGGATATGCGAGAAAGTTTGAATATCATAGTTATGCATTTTGCAGCTTAGCCATGGTTTGTGAGAGAGGAATTGTGCAGTGATGGATGACATGTTGCATAAGATACTGCCTGAACAATTGGATTGCAAATTGCAAACGGCGTTGGCGTGGGCAGTACAAGCAAAGAATTCTTTATAAATGGTTGGGGATTATAACCTACACCAGTTCGTGTACAGAAGAAATCCAAAGTTTCCTTCAGTGCTATCGGATGCTTCCCCTGCTCTTGAGAAAACTACCATTAGCTCTGTTTCTCCTGCCATTTAAATACCTTACATGCAAGGCAGGAAAGTTTTCGTCAAGACGGAGGTTTCGGAAAGAATTAGCAGAGCACTGGCGACACCGCATAAAACCGTCTGAGGTAGAATTAGTTCAGGTGATCTGGTTTATTATAAGAGAGGGACAAAGGAAATGGAAAGGCCCAGGGAAAGTTATATGGCGTGCAGGGAAAACTGATGATTCAACATGGGAACCAGACAATAAAAGTCCATTCTTCATGGGTCATCAGTATAAATTATAAATTTGCAAATCGCATTCTCATATTTTGTGGGGCAGAGCCAAAGGGACAAGATATAATGGATCAGGACTTAGATGTCAGTAGAATATCGGATTATGATAAACAGGAACGGCTATTTTGTCCACAGGTCAGCTGCCCAAAGTGGATTCCCGGATATCGTATCATCCAGAAGAATCGGTTAACTGGAGGGAAGCAACAATACTGGGACGGGCAGGAAAATCTGCTGGAAAACATAAGGATTGGTTGAATGTCCGGGATGATGGACAAGCAGTGAAGGCCATGGACTGGGAAAACAGAATATAAGAATGGAAAATAAGGAAGGATTGGCCAAGTTACAGTCATGTGATGAATCCCAGGTGAGAAAATGTACACATGGAGTGGATAGGGCTCTGACGGGATCAAACAGTAGGAGCCCGGAAAGACTTAAACAGGCAAGTAGGGGTCGCAGCCTAACTAGACAACATAGTAGAGTGGAGAATGCTGAATCAGTACTACCAAGTAGCAGAAGCAAGAGTCCCCCACGGCTGACAAGTTAGGGGATAAAGCTAATATGGGAAGCTAAACAGAGGGAGCTGGACAATTGGAGGAAATTTGGCATGTAGTCAGAAGTCTCAAATACGGGTCAGCCAATGTTATCACATAGCTGGTTCTGCACGGAGAAGGTCCTACTGGATAGCACTTGTGAGGCTGAGCCTAGGTTAGTGGTCCGAGGCAAAACAAAAACAGAATTACCTGGAAAAACTCAGCAAGTCTGGCAGCATCGGCGGAGAAGAACAAAGTTGACGTTTCAAGTCCTCAACAGCACTAAGTAAAAATAGGAGAGGGGTGAAATATTAGCTGGTTTAAGGTGGGGGAGGGGGTTGGTTGTAGGGACAAGCAAGTAGTGATAGGAGCAAATAATCAAAAGGTGTCACAGACAAAAGATCAAAGAGGTGTTGAAGGCGGTGATATTATCTAAAAGAATGTGCTAATTAAGAATGGATAGCAGGACACGCAAGGTACAGATAGCTCTAATGGGGGTGGGGTGAAATAAGACTAAAAGGGCATAAAAGGTATAGATTTAAAAATAATGGAAATAGGTGGGAAAAGAAAAATCTATATAAATTATTGGAAAAAACAAAAGGGAGGGGGAAGAAACGGAAAGGAGTAGGGATGGAGGAGGGAGTTCAAGATCTAAAGTTGTTGAACTCAATATTCAGTCCAGAAGGCTGTAAAGTGCCTAGTCGGAAGATGAGGTGTTGTTCCTCCAGTTTGCGTTGGGCTTCACTGGAACAATGCAGCAAGCCAAGGACAGACATGTGGGCAAGAGAGCAGGGTGGAGTGTTAAAATGGCAAACGACAGGGAGGTCTGGGTCATTCTTGCGGACAGACCGAAGGTGTTCTGCAAAGAGGTCGCCCAGTCTGCGTTTGGTCTCTCCAATGTAGAGGAAACCACATTGGGAGCAACGAATGCAGTAGACTAAGCTAGGGGAAATGCAAGTGAAATGCTGCTTCACTTGAAAGGAGTGTTTGGGCCCTTGGACGGTGAGAAGAGAGGAAGTGAAGGGCAGGTGTTGTATCTTTTGCGTGGGCATGGGGAGGTGCCGTAGGTGGGGGTTGAGGTGTAGGGGGTGATGGAGGAGTGGACCAGGGTGTCACGGAGGGAACGATCCCTACGGAATGCCGACGGGGGGGGTGAAGGGCAGATGTGTTTGGTGGTGGCATCATGCTGGAGTTGGCGGAAATGGCAGAGGATGATCCTTTGAATGCGGAGGCTGGTGGGGTGATAAGTGAGGATAAGGGGGACCCTATCATGTTTCTGGGAGGGAGGAGAAGGCGTGAGGGCGGATGTGCAGGAGATGGGCCGGACACGGTTGAGGGCCCTGTCAACTACCGTGGGTGGAAAACCTCAGTTAAGGAAGAAGGAGGACATGTCAGAGGGACTGTTTTTGAATGTAGCATCATCGGAACAGATGCGATGGAGGTGAAGGAACTGAGAGAATGGGATGGAGTCCTTACAGGAAGCAGGGTGTGAGGAGCTGTAGTCGAGGTAGCTGTGGGAGTCGGTAGGCTTGTAAAGCATTAGGACAGACTTTAAGGTTGGGAGTCAAGCTAATGAAGCCTTTAAGTATACTGCATTAGGGATAAAACAGTAAAGGTCTGAGACTACTTTGCATCAGCAATCATATTTAGAAAGTGTTAGTCCTATTGCAGTCGGTCAGGCTAGGTCATCGCAAAAAAGATGCTGATGCTTCCAAGGATGAGACAGAGCAGCTGCAACATCTGGTTGGACAATTAAATTGACTGGGCACTCAGACGAGGCCAGATGCGAGTTTTGATGTTTTTGAACGGAGTGCTATAATGAAAAATCCCAAGGTCCAGGATATTTTATTGGCAAGCAAAATATTAAAAAAGTTAAAGATGGAGAAATGTGTATTCAAGTTTCCATCTTCGGGTGACCCTAAGAATAAAAATTTGATTTGGTTCAGTGATGCCTTTCACACAAATCCTGTTGATTAGATTTCAAGTGCAGTGGGTTTGATAATATTTCTTGTGGGTGAAAATGGAAAGTGTTGTCCCTTGGCATGGGAAGGGGAAGGCAAAAAAAATAAGTAGTAAAAAATACCCAGGCTGCAGAGACTCTCACATTAGTAAAGGTGGTTGACATGGCATTCTTTATCTGAAACTTTAGGGGAAACACTACATGGGGGAAATGATGAACGAAATGCCCCAATAGAATGTTATATTGACAATCAATCCCTTTGGGGTAACATTCACTCACACTGTTTCTGCAGTGTAAAACGATTATAAATTGATATCACAAGTCTAAAACAAATGGGGGAACATAAGAAATAGGAGCAGTAGGCCATTTGGCCCCTCAAGCCCTCAACTCCCTGGAGAAAGAAGAAAGGAGAAATCTCGAAGCTCCAGTGGGTTGAAACAAGTCATTAGTTATCAGACTGTTCCACCAAAAGCAATGCTTATAATGAACAATTTTGGGGGTATTAGAAGGACAACTAAGAATGTGAGCTTTTTGTTTGAAAATGGTTTATTTATGTTTCTATCTTCAGTTTTTTATTTTTCTGAAAAGGAAATGCATTTGTGTTTTAAAAAGAAAGGAACCTGTTAATGTTGAAATTGTGCTGGAATAGAATGCAATGCATGCTTAGAGTTGGTGACTAAGCACAGCTGTCCCCAGCTGTGGAAGGATTCCGGAATCATTGCACAAGTATACAAATCGGTTCACTCTGGGTGTCTGGGAAGAACTGGGAGAGTTTGTGACTTTACTGTCTTGGAAATAAGCCGGGTTTAAGGTTCAGACTCATTCTTCCTCAACATGCAATTATTGGAATTAACAGTATGCACTGCTGCCATTGTGTGTCGATGATGAAGAGAGTGGGTATTTAAGGTGGTGGATGAGGTGCCGGTCAAGTGGGCTGCTTTGTCCTGGATGCTGGTGAACTTCTTGAATGTTGGGGCTGTACTCATCCAGGCAAGTGGAGAGTATTCCATCATGCTCCTGACTTGTGTCTTGTAAATGGAGGACAGGCTTTAGGGAGTCAGGAGATTAGTTACTCACTGCAGAATTCCCAGCCCCTGACGCTCTCTTGCAGCCACAGTATTTATATGGCTGGTCCACTATTAAGTTTCTGGTCAAGTGTAACACCCAGGATGTTGAGCATGAGGGATTCAGTGATAGCAATGCTGCTGAATGTCATGTAGAGATGGTTAGATTCTCTCTTGTTGGAGATGATTATCAGTAATAGTTATTGATGTATTTGTGTTTTCTTTTCATTCACAGAATGTGAACAACACTAGCAAGGCCAGCATTTATTGTGCATCCCTAATTGCCCTTAGGAAGGTGCTAGTGAGTTGCTTTCATGAACTGCTGCAGTCCATCTGGTGTAGGTACACCCACAATGCTGACTGGGAGGGAGTTCCAGTATTTTGAACTAGTGACAATGAAGGAATGATGATAAATTCCAAGTTACATTGATAAGTGACTTGGAGGCTAACTTAAAGGCAGTGGTTTTTGCACTGGTCTGCTGCCTTTGTCCTTCTAGGTGATAGAGGTCATGGGTTTGGAAGATGCTGTTGATCGAGCCTTGGTGAGTTGCTGCAGTGCATCTTAGAGACAGTACACACTGCTGCCAATGTTACTTGTCACTTATCAGTCCAAGCCTGTATGTTGCTCAAGTCTTGCTACATTGGGCATGTTCATTATCTGAAGAGTTGTAAATGGTACTGATTGCTGTGCAATCATCAGTGAATATCCCCAGTTTTGATGCTATGATGGAGGGAAGGTCAATGATGGGCAGGGTGGGTGAGGTAATGGGTAAATGGGTAAGGTGGCAGGTGGGTAGGTGGGTTGAGGGTTAGTTGGGTCTGGTCGGGAGGGGTAGTCAGGTCAGGGGTTAGTCAGGGAGGTAGTTGTGTGGTCAGGGGTAGTCAGGTTGGGTCGGGGGGTAATCGGCCGGTTGGGGGTAATCAGGTCAGGAGGTTGATCGGATGGGTAGTTGGGTCAGGGGAACAGTTAGGTCGGGTCAGAGGATGTAGTCGGGGGTTACAGGGGGATTCAGAGGGGTCAGCTTGGGTGATCTTTTGTCAGTGGGGTGGGGGTGCTCAATTCTGTAGTTACCCCGGAGTTAGAAGAGGGTTTTTCTGTCTAACATTTCCTGGATTACTATTCAGATAAATACTGCTGAACTGTCTGAAGTCTTTGACTCTAGCTCAGATTTGGAGACTTTTGCAGAGCTTCCCAGGGAACAGGAGAATTGCCCACTGGAGGTCCAAACTTCCTGTGCAATTCCCATGGCAGTCAGCAGCTCAGGGGCAGAATTTTAGGGTCCTGTTTTGGGGGGCGGGGAGGTAAAATGCAGTAGGCTGTTATCAATCCCATTGACAACAGCGGGAACGTAAAATCCCACTGTCGTAAAATTCTGCCCCAGGACTTCCACAGGGTCCCAGTAAGCATCTTGGGTTGCCATCCAATCTCTCACAATCTGGACACTGGAAGACCTGGGTCAATAATTCGGGATAAAATTAAGTCACTTAGGTAAATGTGATTAGTGAATGAAAACCAGCATGGATTTGTTATGGTCAAATTATGTTTAACAAACTTGCTTGAGTTTTTGATGAGGTAACAAATAGGGTGGATGAGGGTAATGCTGTTGATGTTGTGTACATTTAATAAAGTGCTGCATAATGGACTTGTGAGCAAAGTTAGAGCTCACAAAATAAAAGGGACAGTAGCAACAGGGGTATGAAATTGGCTGGGTGACAGGAAATGAGATTCCCAACTTCCATTCAACTCAGATGAGAATGGATTGTAATATCCAGTTTAAGGTCAATTTTAGGGGAAAAAAAATCAATAAAAAAGTATTTTGAAAATATTTTAAACTCATGTCCCAGTCCCTTTATCTATCAATTAAACTAACCAGGCTACCTAGGGACTCCTTTCACAAAGGAAAACATAAATGGAAAGTGTTAACTTGCATGGATGCAATAGGAAGACTAGGATTATGTGCATGATGACTGTCAATGTAGTCCGGGGAGGGACAAGTCTGTGGGCACCCAAGCGACAGAACCTGCAGGATAAGCATGAAATACAAGTCTCTCCTCAGCAAGCGTCCGGCAAGGGAACAGGCATCTGCCAGTGCAAGTTCAACTACTAGGTGTGTAGCAGCTTGATAACTTGTAGCACAACAAACTTGCCCCGATATTCTGATCTCCTGTCGCTAACCGGAAAGACATATGAACAGCTGCACATGTGCTGGCAGCCACAGTGTGGGCCAAGTGGGTAAGCACAATGGTTTCGGATGTCTTTCCAGTCAATGGCAGGAGTTGCTGTGCATGATAATCATGATCAAGGATAAAGAACTTCAGTTACATGGATAGATTGGAGAAGTTGAGCCTGTTTTCCTTGGAGAAGGTCAAGGAGATGCAATAGAAGTGTTCAAAATCATGAAAAGTCTGGACACAGTAGAGATATTGTTTCTATTGGCAGATGGATTGAGAACCAGAGGACACTGATTTAAGGTGAACGGCAACAGCAGATTCCATTGTGTCTTTCATAAGAGACTTGGCTCATTATCTGAAGAGAAAATATGCAAGGCTATGGGGAAAAGACAAAGGAGTGGCACAAGGCATATTGGTTTTGCAATGAACTGGCGCAGACATGATAGGCCGAATCGTCTCCTTTTCTGCTATAACCAATCTATGATTCTGTGTAATTGCAAATAAAAATAGTTATCATTTTATGTTTAATTCCTAGGAAAGTTAATAACTGTCTGTGAGCCCTATTATCTTTAGAAATTATTTATAAACTTACACGTAAGAACATCCATTCTCTAACAATTCCATGTCCTAATTAGCCTCTATATGTAATTAATCTTCTAACCTCCCCCGTTTTGATGTTAGTCTGGAGTCTATGCCCACTTATTACCATCGGAAACAATCTTTCACTGTTTACCTTCCGAAAACTTGCCAAAATCCTTCCTTAACCTCCCCTGTTCCAACAAAAATAAGGACAATTTTTTCAACTCTTCTGCGTCATCATAACCAGTTAGTCCAATTCCAGAGGTTTGAGCACATACTTAAGTTAGCACTTCAGCACAGAGGGAATGTTGCATTGCTGAACGTGTTGTCTTTCAGATGAAACTTTAAACAGTAGTTGATCTGTTCTCTCTGGTGGTCGTAAATGATCACATGGCAATATTTTGAAGTAAGGCAGGGGTGTTTGAGGGCCAATATGTATCTCTCGACTAAAATTTCAAAGAAAACATTTATCTGGTCATTATCTCATTGTTATTTTTGGAACATTGTTCTGTGCAACTTGGCTGCTGCATTGTGGTCACACTGCAAAAGTACTTAATTGACTGTAAAAAACTTTGAGGCATCCTGAGATTGTAAAAGACACTATATAAACATAAATCTTTCTTTTATTCCTGGGATTATGCAGTGAATCTTTGCTACCCTTTTCGTGGTTGATCTTTCTTGAGGTCAGCATTACGGTACCCATAAAACAAAGGAAAACTTGCATTTAAACAGCATATGACCTGAGAATGTCCCAAGATACTCTACAGCTAATGAAGTGTTTCTGAAATGTAGTTATTGTTGTCAAGAAGGAAAGAATCATGAATAATGAATCACATCAACAGTCTACAGCCAGTGTTGAACAAGAGAAGCTGGGATTATTCAGTTTAGGGCAGTTTAAGTTAATAGGAGATTTCAGAGGCCGGGAATTTCCAGTGCCGCAGTAAGTTAATAGGCTTTTGGTCGGCTCTCCAAATTTTCCCTTCCTGACATTGTGGTTCAAAGTGACAAATGGTTTTCATAGAGTAGTTGGGAGAAATTGTTTCCAATGGTTGGAGAGTCAGTAACCAGAGCACACAGAGTTAATTGTGAAGATAACCATGAGAATATATATTTTTTTAAATACAGCAAATTGTAATGATCTGGAATGTATTGTCTGAGAGGGCGCTGGAAGCAGATTCAGTAATAACCTTCAGAAGGATATTGGATTAATGTATGAAAAGCAAAAAATGGGAATAAGCAGGGGAGGTGGTGGCAGAGTGGTACTGTCACTGGACTAGTACTCCATATACTCAGGGTAATGGTCTGGGGACCTGGGTTCGAGTCCCATCACAGTGAAATTTTAATTCAATAAAAAATCTGGAATTAAAAGTCTAATGATGACCATGAACCATTGTCGATTGTCATGAAAACCCATCTGATTCACTAACGTCCCTTAGGCAAGGAAATCTGTTGTCCTTACCTGGTCTGGCCTACATGTGACTCCAAATGCACAGCAATGTGGGTGACTCTTAAATGCCCCTGAAATGGCCTGGCAAGCCATTCAGTTCTCAAAGGCAATTAAGGATGGTAAATAAATGCTGACCCAACTAGCGGCGCCCACATGGACGAATATTAAAAAAATTAATTGGACAGTTCATCAAAGAACTGGGAGAAGCATGATGGGCTGAATAGCGTCCTGTGTTATTTGATTCTATGAATCACACCCAGTGTGTTATATTCTGGTGAGCTGACCTAACACTGCATCCTTAATTCTGATGTGTTTAAACATCTGTTCAACATTCTGCCTGATGCAAATGGTAAGCAATTTGATTTCTTTGTCTGATAATCCACAATGTTATCAATCCCTGGGGGATTATTTGCTCAGGACATAGATTCGGCAAAATGCCTCTAATTCATTGCGCACCAGCTTCCCATTTCTCATTGTAACATTATTTTTCCTTCTGTTCCACAAGGGCAACAATAAAACTGATCCAGGCAAACTGCTCAAAGAAGTACAACCAAGAGGGTACAGTCCAAATTTAAGTGTAGGAATGGTACCATATACGTACCCCAGCGAGACAAAAACAGGGGCAAATCACATGATCACAAAACAATTAAAGAAAAGGAAGGTCTGGGAGGCCACTTTAGCACAGCCAGAAAGACAGAACTTACAGAACCCTCATCACCAGAATCCAACTGTTTCTTAAATGATTCCCCACACCTCCATTTTCCTACTTCAAAGTATTTACCCATGAAATACAGAAATGAGAAAAACTGAGAGCATTTTTTTTGATGTACTGGCTGAGATTTATACCTCAACCAACATCAGTAAAGAACTGAATGGCAGAGTATTATTTAAATGGTGATAGATTAAGAAATTAGAAAGAGACCTGGGTGTCCTTGCACACCAATCACTGAAAGCAAGCATGCAGGTGCAGCACACAGGTAAGAAGGCAAATTGGGTGCAACCTTAAAGACACCAGAGGGAAAATGTTCAAGATTCATGTCCAACTTCCCTAAAATAACCAAGCAAAGCTCCAGATTTGTTTGGTCATTACTGTATTGCTGTTCATGGGAGTTGCTTTCTACAATTTGGCTGCCACTTTAATGCTTCAGTGCATTTCCCCTGATTTAAATTAACACCAAGTCCTCCCACATGGCAACAGGATATTCCCGCTCCTGATTTCTGTTGTCAACGAAAAGAAATGCACAAGGCAACCCAATGGTTCCATGAATGAAGACATTTCTAGATTTGACCTTGAGCCACAAATGCCACAAGCTCCCAGGTTAGTTTCTGTTCCTAGATCGAGTGACAAGTTCCTGAGGGAGGAAGGCAGTCACAGAGGGTGGATCGTGGATCAGGTGGCTTTAGGAGGTTTAATGTGTTACTCTGGAGCTTTGCTTGGTTATTTTAGGGAAGTTGGACATGAATCTTGAACATTTTCCCTATTGTGTTTTTAAGGTTGCACCCAATTTGCCTTCTTACCTGTGTGCTGCACCTGCATGCTTGCTTTCAGTGATTGGTGTACAAGGACACCCAGGTCTCTTTCTAATTTCCCAATCTATCACCATTTAAATAATAAAAAACAAAAACAGAATTACCTGGAAAAACTCAGCAGGTCTGGCAGCATCGGCGGAGAAGAAAAGAGTTGATGTTTTGAGCCCTCATGACCCTTTGACAGAACTTCTGTCGAAGGGTCATGAGGACTCGAAACGTCAACTCTTTTCTTCTCTGCCGATGCTGCCAGACCTGCTGAGTTTTTCCAGGTAATTCTGTTTCTGTTTTGGATTTCTAGCATCCGCAGTTTTTTTGTTTTTAACCATTTAAATAATGCTCTGCCATTCTGTTCTTCCTACCAAACTGGATAACTTCACATTTATCCATGTTATACTGCATCTGCTAGGTATTTGCCCACCCACTCAACTAGTCCAAATTGCCTTGAAGCCTCTTAACACCCTCCTCACCATTCACATTCCCGCCTAGTTTTGTATAGTCAGCAAACTTGGAAATATTACATTTGGTTCCCTCATCTGAATCATTGACATTTATTGTGAATAAATGGGGTGGTAACCCACTAGTCACCACCTGTCATTCTGAAAAATACCCATTTATTCCTATTCTCTGTTTCCTGTCTGATAACCAATTCTCAATCCATATTACTCCCAACCCCATGTGCTTCAATTTTGCACACTAACTTATGTGGGACTTCCTGAAAAATCAAAATACAACACATCCACTGGTTTTCCCTGATTTATTCTGCTAGTTATATCCTCAAAAAGCTCCAGTAGGTTTGTCAAACATGATTTCCCTTTCATAAATCCATGTTTACTTTATCTAATCCCATTGATATTTTCTAAGTGTCCTGTTATCACATCCTTTACAATAGACATTTTCCCCACCACTGATGTTAGGCTAATTCGTCTGTAATTCTCTCTTTTCTCCCCTTCTTCCTTTTCTAAATACTGGGGCTATATTTGCACCTTCCAATCTACCGGGACTGTTTCAGAATCAGCAGAATTTTGGAAGATGACATATCCACTATTTCCATGGCCACCTCCTTCAGTGCCCTGGGATGTAGATTATCAGGCCCTGGGGATTTATTAGCTTTCAGTCCCATTAATTTCTCCAGCACTTTTTTCTTTAGTAACACTAATTTCTTTCAATTCATCCTTCTCACTCAACCCTCGATTCCCTAGCATTGCTGGGAAGTTATTTGTGTCTTCTTCAGTGAAGACAGAACTAAAGTAGTTGTTTAATTGCTCTGCCATCTCCTTGTTCTCTATTATAAATTCTCCTGTTTCGGACTGTAAGGGACCTACATTTGTCTTCACCAATCTTTTCCTTCTTACATACTTAAAACTCTGGTTGGATATATTCCTTAGTGTCCTCCTACCTCAAACTGCCCCACCACCGCTCTGCCAATGTTGATTTCCCAGCATGTTCACCCTCAGTGCCTGGTCTTCCCACAACAGAAAAGCAAACAGTTTCTTCTTAACCTGATTGGATTATTCCTGACCATCAGTCACACAGACCTGAACCCCCCAAATTCAAAACCTTTATAACTAGTAAACAAAAGACTACAAAAAATATTTTTGAAACCATAATTTGATTTTTATTGCCCCTAAAATTTTTCTCTAGATTGCTTGGAGCAGTATCCTGGAGATCAGTTTTTAAATTCCTTCGGACTCCATTGCAACCCTGGAGGATTAATGATCTGAGGTGTTTTGCCTCTAAGGAGATTGAGTGATTATCAGTAAGCAGAGGAGGGAGTTAGGTCAGTGGTTTTGCCAGTGTGTAGGGGGCAGACTTGATTAATCAGATAGCTTTTTTCTTGTCTTTTCAAATATCAGATGGCCCTTTGCTGGAAGTTTGGCTTTGAAATTGATAGATTATTTGCTAGCCAAGGGTATTAAGGGTTACAGAGCTAAGATGGGTGGATGGAGTTAGGATGCAGGTCAACTAAGATCTAACTGAATGGCAGGACAGGATTTAAGAGCTGAATAGCCCACTCCCACTCCTGTTCCTATGTTGTCTTGCCAAATGAAGCCAACATCAGAATCAGCTTTTTGCACACCTCTGAGGTTGAATATTGGGCTTATACCTGATGAATAGGCACTGGGTCAAAGGGCTGGAGGACAATCTGGTGCCCGTAAAACAACATCTTAATAAAAGGCAAACATCCTCAGCAGGGCCAGGGAGTGAAATCATGAGCTTCTCCCATTTCTGGGCCCCTTATTCTACACACCCTCCATCCCCCCATGTGCCCCAATCATGCATTCTCCTTCAATCATGCATGATATTTTTCCCCTTTTCCAGATTCACCAATCAATTCACTAAACAATCACAAAAGTCCGAGAAAAATGATAACGCCAGTGCAATCCTGGAGGGTTGGTGATCTGAGGCATTTTGCCTTTCTCAGGCGACTGAGTGGTTGGCACAAGCAGAGGAGGGAGTTAGGTCAGTGGTGTTGCCAGTGTGCAGGGGTGTTGACATCTGGTTGCAAATATCATCCAATTATATATGCAGCATGGGTCATTAATATTGAGAGCAGCAACGATATAGTGCAGTGTTAGTTTGTGTGCACCCTATAAGTGATCCCACCATGACTATTAAACAAAGAGTACAAATTTTACTTTAACAGCACTGTGCAATATTGTTAATTTGACAGGAAAATATCCCATTGGTTATTTATAACACTGTGCAGATGATAACACTGATTTCAGTGACTGCCTCAGCCTCATTAACATGTTCTGCACATTGCACCATATGTACAGTGACAGTAAATTCATATTTAGCAGGAACATTAATACTTGGAACCCAGATAAACTGCGCAAGATCTTTTCCAGTCTGTCACAGAATTTAAAAGGCACAGGAGGCCATTCAGCCCATCATGCCTGCACTGGCCCTTCAAATGAGCATAGAAACATAGAAACTAGGAGCAGGATTAGGCCATTCAGCCCTTCGAGCCTGCTCCACCGTTCATTCTGATCATGGCTGATCATCCAACTCAATAGCCTGCTCCCGCTTTCTCCCCATACCCTTTGATCCCTTTCACCCCAAGAGCTATATCTAACTCCTTCTTGAAAACATACAATGTTTTGGCCTCAACTACTTTCTGTGGTAGTGAATTCCACAGGCTCACCACTCTCTGGGTGAAGAAATTTCTCCTCATCTCAGTCCTAAATGGTCTACCCCATATCCTCAGTCTGTGACCCCTGGTTCTGGACTCCCCCACCATCGGGAACATCCTTCCTGCATCTAGGCTGTCTAGTCCTGTTAGAATTTTATAGGTTTCTATGAGATCCCCCCTCATTCTTCTGAACTCCAGCGAATATAATCCTAACTGACTCAATCTCTCCTCGTATGTCAGTCCTGCCATCCCAGGAATCAGTCTGGTAAACCTTCACTGCACTCTGTCTACAGCAAGAACATCCTTCCTCAGATAAGGAGACCAAAACTGCACACAATATTCCAGGTGTGGTCTCGCCAAGGCCCTGTACAATTGCAGCAAGACATCCCTGTTCCTGTACTCGAATCCTCTGGCTATGAAGGCCAGCTTACCATTTGCCTTCTTTACCGCCTGCTGCACCTGCATGCTTAGCTTTAGCGACTGGTGTACGAGGACACCCAGGTCTTGTTGCACATTCCCCTCTCTCAATTTATAGCCATTCAGATAATAATCTGCCTTCCTGTTTTTGCTACCAAAGTGGATAACCTCACATTTATCCACATGATACTGCACCTGCCATGCATTTGCCCACTCACTCAGCTTGTCCAAATCACACAGAAGTATCTCTGCATCTTCCTCACAGCTCACCCTCCCACCCAGCTTTGTGTCATCTGCAAATTTGGAGATGTTACATTTAATTCCCTCATCTAAATCATTAATATATAATGTGAATAACTGGGGTCCCAGCACCGATCCCTGTGGTACCCCACTAGTCACTGCCTGCCATTCAGAAAAGGACTTGTTTATTCCTAAAACAGTATTAGGGCTCGTCCGGGAATTGAACCCGGGACCGCTCGCATACCCACACCATGAAAACCCCTAAGCGAGAATAGGCCAACAAGCCATACATCATGACTTAGTGCCATTGCCCTGCCTTTTCCCCATAGCCCTGCACATTATTTTTATTCAAATAACTATCTAATGCCCTCTTGAATGCCTCATTTGAACCTGCCTCCACCACATGTCCAGGCAGTGCCTTCCAGACCTGAACCACTCATTGTGCGAAAAAGTTTTTTCTCACGTCACATTTGCTTTTTTGCAAATCACTTTAAATCTGTGCCATCTTGTTCTTGATCCTTTTTTTGAGTTGGAACAGCTTCTCCCTATCTGCTCTGTCCAGCCCCTTCATGCTTTTGAACATCTCTACCAAATCTTCTCTTGGCCTTCTGCTCTCCAAGGAAAACAGTCCCAATCTCTCCAATCTATCCTCATAGCTGAAGTTTCTCAACCCTGGAACCATTCTTGTAAACCTCTTCTGCACTCTCTCCAATGTGTTCACATCCTTCCTATAATATGGTGCTTGGAACTGTACATAATACTCCAGCTGAGATCTAATGAGTATCTATATATAAATTCAGCATAATCTCCTTGATCTTGTACTCAGTGCCCCTATTAATAAAGCCCAGGATATTATATGCTTTATTAACTGCTTTCTCCACCTGTCCTGCTACCTTCAATATACACCCAGGTTTTTCTGCTCCTGAACCACCTTCAAAATTTCATCCCTTATTTTATATTGTCTGTCCGTGTTCTTCCGACTAAAATGCATCACCTCACACTTCCCCACGATGAACTTCATCTGCCATCTATCTGCCTACTCCACCAACTTGTATATGTCTGATTGAAGTTCTACGCTGTCCTCCTCACAGTTTACAACACTCCCAAGCCTCGTATCATCCGGAAACTTTGAAATTGTCCCATGCACACCAAGATCTAGATCATTAATATATATCAGGAAAAGCAAGGGTCCCAATACCGACCCCTGGGGAACTCCACTACAAACCTTCCTCCAGCTCGAAAAATATCCATTGACCATTACTCTCTGCTTCCTATTTTCCAGCCAATTTTGTATCCACATTGCTGCTGTCTCTTTTATTCCATGAGCAATAACTTTTCTCACAAGTCTGTTGTGTGGTACTGCATCAAATGCCTTTTGAAAATCCATGTACATCACATCAACAGCATTACCCTCAATGACCTTTTCTGCTACCTCTTCAAAAAACTCCAGCAAGTTGGTTAAACACAATTTCCCCTTTAGAAATCTATACTGGCTCTTCCTTATCAACCCATATTTTTCCATGTGATTGCTAATTCTATCCTGAATAATTGTGTCTAGAATCTTGTCCGTCACTGAAGTTAAACTGACTGGTCTGTAATTGCTGGGCATATCCTTACAACCTTTTTTGAACAAGGGCATAATGTTTGCAATTCTCCAGTCCTCTGGCACCTCCCCTGAATCTAGGGAAGACTGAAAGATTATGCCCAGTGCCCCTGTAATTTCTACTCTCACTTCCTTCAATATCCTTGGATACCAAGGATACACTATCACTGTCCCAGTCTACATTTGGGTAATTAAAGTCACCTAGTCTTATAATGCTTGCACCTCTCTGTAATTTTCCTGCAGATTTGTCCTTCTATGTGCTTCTCACTAGTTAGCGGTCTATATACTACACTGAGCAATGTAATTGCACCCTTTTTGTTCCTTAGCTCCAGCCAAATTGATTCTATCCTTGAACCCTCTGGGACATCCTCTTTCTTCAGCACTGCAATGCTCTCCTTAACCAATACCGCCAGCCTTCCTCCTTTCCTATCTTTCCTGAACACCTTGTACCTGGGAATATTTAACACCCAGTTCTGCCCTTCCTTGAGTCAGGTTATCACCACAACATATTTCCACATGGCAATCTGCACCTGTAACTCCCCAATCCTACTTACTATATTCCATGCATTCACATACATGCACAGTAACCCTGATTTAGATTTTGTTACTTTCTCCCTTACCCTGACTTTACCTATTAACTTAGTTTCTCTATTCCAGTGCTATTTGTCCCTTCCAGTATTCCGCCCTAGTATTTTCTCGTGGTTCCCACAGCCCTGCCGAGTTAGTTTAAAGCCCTCCCAACAGCACTAGCAAAAAGCACCGCGAGGAATTCAGTCCCGGCTCTGTTCAGGAGTAACCCATCTGGCTTGTAAAGGTGCCATCTCCGCCACAGCCAGAACCAGTGTCCCAGGAATCTAAAGCCCTCCCACCTGCACCATCTTTCCAGCCATGCATTCATTTGCCTTATAGTCTTATTTCTGTACTCACTGGCACTGGGAGTAATCCGATGATTACTACATTTGAGGTCCTGTTTGCTAAGTTTCTACCTAGCTCCCTAAATTCTGATTGCAGGACCACATCACCCTTCCTAAGTCATTGGTACCAATGTGGTCCACAATCTCTGGCTGATCACCCTCCCCGAGAAGAATGTCCGGCAGCTGTTCTGTGACATCCTTGACCCTGGCACCAGGGAGGCAGCATACCATCCTGGAGTCACGTCTACGGCCACAGAAATGCCTGTCTGCTCCCCTAAGCAATGAATCCCCGATCGCTATTGCTCTTCCTTTCTTCTTCCTCCCCTCCTGTACAGCCGAGCCACACGTGCTGCCACAAACCTGGCTCTGACTGCACTCCTCTGAGGAACCAGCGCCCTCACCAGCTTCCAAAACGGAAAACCAATTTGTGAGTGGGACCCGAGGGAACTCCTGCATTACCTGCCTACTTCT
The DNA here is from genome assembly GCF_017639515.1 of Carcharodon carcharias. Taxonomy (NCBI): domain Eukaryota; kingdom Metazoa; phylum Chordata; class Chondrichthyes; order Lamniformes; family Lamnidae; genus Carcharodon; species Carcharodon carcharias. Next base: position 1,938,362 of record NC_054500.1, read on the forward strand.
CTTGGACTGCCTGGTGGTCACCCATTCTCTCTCTGTCTCCATCCCCTTAAGCTGCGGTGTGACCACCTCTCTGAACGTGCTATCCACATAGCTCCCAGCCTCACAGAAGCGCCACAGTGACTCCAGCCGCTGCTCGAGGTCTGAAACTCAGAGCTCAGGTTTCTGCAGCTGGCAGTACTTCCTGCATGTGGTCAGCTAGGACACTGGTAACATCCATGAGTTCACACATATTACAGGGCATGCATTCCAATCAGCTGAGCTGCCCTGCCATGTCTTAACTCTACTTCTCTTATGTTAATTTTATTCTACTTTGGATTATTTATATTGCTTTATTATTATTTGCCCTAAACTTGACTTATTCCCAGCGGTTAAATCCAAATATAGCAACTTGGTTAAAAATATTACACTTTTCTAATTACTTACCAGGTCCTACTTACCAAGCCTGCCGCTCCTCTTCTTTCTGAGGAAAGGTAGAAAAGGAAAGAAAGCATTCTACAGCAGCCTAAAACAGCACTCCAGGGCAGACAAGGTCAGCAGTATAAGATAGGTCACTTCTATACTATCTGAACCGAGGCTCTGAAAGCCTGATTAAGCCAGTTATCCAGTTATCTAATTTACTAGTTGCAGCTGCAAGCAGAGCCTGTAGGAGCCCTATTTTAAGGCTGGACTTAAAACTCACATTCTTCCAACCCGAACAGCAACTTTTAGTTCATTGCTAAATTAAAGAAAGACTAGACTTTAGATAAAATTTAACCCTTAAACTCCCTCAGTCACCAAACTCCAACTGAAGATGTAGAAGTAGTAGAAGACCTTCTCTTGCCTGGGTGTATGATATTATTCAATATAATTATTTCATACAAGGGTGTAATTGGATTCTATTTTATCAGCTGTCTCACAGGGTAGAAATATCAAATGACTCCTGAGCAACAAAATGGAATGATTGAACAATAAAGGTCTTCACTGTCAGTGAGAAGTGTTGGAGTCTTTGGGTGTCTCTGGGCAACACAACTTTTAAGAGGCCAGAGGACAAAGGTGGAAGGGTTCACATTTGTATCTGCGTTCTCTTGATCAGCATGTCAGAAGACTCTGCTGATTGCTGCTTCTCACCACAATATATTTTCAATATCTACTACGCAACACAACTTTATCACGATATTTCAATACCTCAAAAAACTCATAAAAACACCAAGATTGGAGTGGAATAATAGGTAAGTGGACAAAAGGAAAAGATTGAAGTCAGTGGAAAAGATTCTTGAGAATGATGTGCAGTGTAAAACAGGTTGCTGATTCACTGAGCCCATTAAGCACTCCTATCCTGGCATGAACATATGTATTAGGAGCAGGAGTAAGCCATTCAGCTCCTCGAGGCTGCTCTGCCATTTGATCACATTGTCAATATAATATCAGTGACAATTACAACTCAAAAGTACTTAATTGGCTATAAAGCGATTTGGGATATCGTGAAAGGTGCTGTATAAATGTAGGTTTTGTGTTTCACAGAATCACAGTGCAGAAGAGGCCTTTCGGCCCATTGAGTCTGCACCGACATGTGAGAAACACCTGACCTATCTACCTAATCCCATTTACCAGCACTTGGCCCATGGCCTTGAATGTTATGATGCGCCAAGTACTCATCCAGGTACTTTTTAAAGGATGTGAGGCAACCCGTCTCCACCACCCTCCCAGGCAGCGCATTCCAGACCGTCATCACCCTCTGGGTAAAAAAGTTTTTCCTCACATCCCCCCTAAACCTCCTGCCCCTCATCTTGAACTCATGTCCCCTTGTGACTAACCCTTCAACTAAGGGGAACAGCTGCTCCCTATCCACCCTGTCCATGCCCCTCATAATCTTGTACACCTCGATCAGGTTGCCCCTCAGTCTTCTCTGCTCCAACAAAAACAACCCAAGTCTATCCAACCTCTCTTCATAACTTAAATGTTTCATCCCAGGCAACATCCTGGTGAATCTCCTCTGCACCCCCTCCAGTTTGTTTTATTACACCAGCATGCAGTATGCAGACTGACAGTAGCAGTGATGAAATTGGAGGCCCAATGCTGATTTTCTAAGGATAATTAATCACAGAGCAATCAACTGATGTTAGGAAAGTGGCTGCAAAGAAATCACATTTACAAAACAATTTAACTCTGTAGATAATACATTACCATTCTGACTTGTCTGGCGCCAACACACAATATACCAAAAATAACATCTGCTCCTTTTGTGCTAATGACACTGTCCCCAGGATTTGAAACTCAGACATGCACCAACTCAGGAAAAATGTACATTGAATTGTTGATCTGACTTCTTAAGAGAAGAATGATACAAGATACAAAAAAATTCAGCATGGCCTTAACTCAAGAACTGGATTGTTTCCCCTTCCCCCAGAAACCATCATACAAATTGTGTTGTACACAGCATATCTGGGGTGAACCTATCACAGACTTTTAACGATACAGGAGGCCATTCAGCCCACCGGCTCTCCAAATGAGCATTATGACCTAGTGCTGTTGCCTTGCCTTTTCCCGGTACCCCTGCACATTGTTTCTATTCAAATAGTCATCTAATGCCCTCTTCAATGCCTTAATTGAACCTGCTTCCAGCAGACTTCCAGATAGTGTATGCCAGACACAAACCACTTGTTGTGTGAAAATGTTTTTTCTCACATCACATTTGCTTCTCTTGCAAATCACTTTAAATCTGTGCCGTCTCGTTCTTGATCCTTTTAAAAGCAGAAACAGCTTCTCCCTATCTACTCTGTCCAGCCCCTTAATGATTTTGAACATCTCCATCAAATCTCCTCTAAGCCTTCTTCTCTCTGAGGAGAACATCCCAACCTATCACTGTAAATGAAGTTTCTCATCCCTGGAACCAATCTTGAGACACAGGATTCTTAAGCCTCTGGTACATAAACAAACCATGTCACCAGAATCTATTTTAGGGCATAATGAAAAATTAGACTGCTATTTATATGCTGGCTTCAATTCAAAAGTGAAATTTGAGACATGTACAGTATTTAATTTTGTGATACTAAACATTAAACATGACACCCCCCAAAACCCCACCCTACCACCGCCTCAAAACCCCACCCTACCACTGCCCCAAAACCCCACCCTACCACCCCCCCAAAACCCCACCCTACCAACCCCCCAAAACCCCACCCTACCACCGCCCCAAAACCCCACCCTACCACCGCCCCAAAACCCCACCCTACCACCGCCCCAAAACCCCACGCTACCACCGCCCCAAAACCCCACCCTACCACCCCCCCAAAACCCCACCCTACCAACACCCCAAAACCCCACCCTACCACCCCCCCAAAACCCCACCATACCACCGCCCCAAAACCCCACCCTACCACCCCCCCAAAACCCCACCCTACAACCCCCCCCCAAAACTCCATCCTACCACCACCCCAAAACCCCACCCTACCACCCCCCCAAAACCCCACCCTACCAACCCCCCAAAACCCCACCCTACCACCCCCCCAAAACCCCACCCTACCACCGCCCCAAAACCCCACGCTACCACCGCCCCAAAGCCCCACCCTACCACCCCCCCCAAAACCCCACCCTACCAACACCCCAAAACCCCACCCTACCACCCCCCCAAAACCCCACCATACCACCGCCCCAAAACCCCACCCTACCACCCCCCCAAAACCCCACCCTACAACCCCCCCCAAAACCCCATCCTACCACCACCCCAAAACCCCACCCTACCACCCCCCCAAAACCCCACCCTACCAACCCCCCAAAACCCCACCCTACCACCCCCCCAAAACCCCACCATACCACTGCCCCAAAACCCCACCCTACCACTCCCCCAAAACCCCACCCTACCACCCCCCCAAAACCCCACCCTACCACCGCCCCAAAACCCCACCCTACCACCGCCCCAAAACCCCACGCTACCACCGCCCCAAAACCCCACCCTACCACCCCCCCAAAACCCCACCCTACCAACACCCCAAAACCCCACCCTACCACCCCCCCAAAACCCCACCCTACCACCCCCCAAAACCCCACCCTACAACCCCCCCCAAAACCCCACCCTACCACCGCCCCAAAACCCCACCCTACCACACCCCCAAAACCCCACCCTACCACCGCCCCAAAACCCCACCCTACCACCCCCCCAAAACCCCACCCTACCAACACCCCAAAACCCCACCCTACCACCCCCCCCCAAAACCCCACCATACCACCGCCCCAAAACCCCACCCTACCACCCCCCCAAAACCCCACCCTACAACCCCCCCAAAACCCCACCCTACCAACACCCCAAAACCCCACCCTACCACCCCCCCAAAACCCCACCCTACCAACCCCCCAAAACCCCACCCTACCACCCCCCCCAAAACCCCACCCTACCACCGCCCCAAAACCCCACCCTACCACCCCCCCAAAACCCCACCCTACCACCGCCCCAAAACCCCACCCTACCACCCCCCCAAAACCCCACCCTACCAACACCCCAAAACCCCACCCTACCACCCCCCCAAAACCCCACCATACCACCGCCCCAAAACCCCACCCTACCACCCCCCCAAAACCCCACCCTACAACCCCCCCAAAACCCCACCCTACCACCCCCCCAAAACCCCACCCTACCAACCCCCCAAAACCCCACCCTACCACCCCCCCAAAACCCCACCCTACCACCGCCCCAAAACCCCACGCTACCACCGCCCCAAAGCCCCACCCTACCACCCCCCCCAAAACCCCACCCTACCAACACCCCAAAACCCCACCCTACCACCCCCCCAAAACCCCACCATACCACCGCCCCAAAACCCCACCCTACCACCCCCCCAAAACCCCACCCTACAACCCCCCCCAAAACCCCATCCTACCACCACCCCAAAACCCCACCCTACCACCCCCCCAAAACCCCACCCTACCAACCCCCCAAAACCCCACCCTACCACCCCCCCAAAACCCCACCATACCACTGCCCCAAAACCCCACCCTACCACTCCCCCAAAACCCCACCCTACCACCCCCCCAAAACCCCACCCTACCACCGCCCCAAAACCCCACCCTACCACCGCCCCAAAACCCCACGCTACCACCGCCCCCAAAACCCCACCCTACCACCCCCCCAAAACCCCACCCTACCAACACCCCAAAACCCCACCCTACCACCCCCCCAAAACCCCACCCTACCACCCCCCAAAACCCCACCCTACAACCCCCCCCAAAACCCCACCCTACCACCGCCCCAAAACCCCACCCTACCACACCCCCAAAACCCCACCCTACCACCGCCCCAAAACCCCACCCTACCACCCCCCCAAAACCCCACCCTACCAACACCCCAAAACCCCACCCTACCACCCCCCCCCAAAACCCCACCATACCACCGCCCCAAAACCCCACCCTACCACCCCCCCAAAACCCCACCCTACAACCCCCCCAAAACCCCACCCTACCAACACCCCAAAACCCCACCCTACCACCCCCCCAAAACCCCACCCTACCAACCCCCCAAAACCCCACCCTACCACCCCCCCCAAAACCCCACCCTACCACCGCCCCAAAACCCCACCCTACCACCCCCCCAAAACCCCACCCTACCACCGCCCCAAAACCCCACCCTACCACCCCCCCAAAACCCCACCCTACCAACACCCCAAAACCCCACCCTACCACCCCCCCAAAACCCCACCATACCACCGCCCCAAAACCCCACCCTACCACCCCCCCAAAACCCCACCCTACAACCCCCCCAAAACCCCACCCTACCACCGCCCCAAAACCCCACCCTACCACCCCCCCAAAACCCCACCCTACCACCGCCCCAAAACCCCACCCTACCAACCCCCCAAAACCCCACCCTACCACCCCCCCAAAACCCCACCCTACCAACACCCCAAAACCCCACACTACCACCCCCCCCAAAACCCCACCCTACCACCCCCACAAAACCCCACCCTACCACCCCCCCCAAAACCCCACCCTACCACCCCCACAAAACCCCACCCTACCACCACCATCCCACCAACCTCACCTCACCCGCCTATACCCATCACCTCACCTTTCCCCCCACCTCCTCACCTTACTCCCAAACACCCACCCCCTCCCCCCTCCCCCTCCCCTCCCCTCTTACCCCCCCCCCCTTCCTCTCTTACCCCCCTCCCCACTTTAGCCCCCTCCTCTCATCACCCCGGCCTGTGAAATGATGAAGGGATTTACCAGATCTTGACTCGAGGATATTTTCAGCTGCTCCTGACCTTCGGGAACTGGGGGGGTTTCGGCGGGATTTTCACGATCGGGACGGACGAAGCTCGGAATTGGCAGCGGCGCCGCCACTGGGTCCCGGAGCTGAGAAACCCCCAAATTACAGCCTCACCCTCCCCATGGAAAACAACCCCGGCCCCAGCTCCGGCCCCTCAGCCCCGAGACTGTCGCACCACTGAGCACCCCCCCAAACCCCAACCTCCCCCCCCAACCTCCCTCCCCCTTCCACCAAAAACCCCACAACCCCTCCCTCCCCCAGAATCCCCCACCCACCCCACAACCCCTCCCTCCCCCAGAACCCCCCACCCACCCCACAACACCTACCCCCCCATAACCCCCCACCCACCCCACAACCCTCGCCCCTTCAACCAAAAACCCCACAACCACCCACCCATGCCAAAACCCCTCCCCTCCCCCCAGAACCTCCTACCCACCCCACAACACCTCCCCCCTCCACAACCCCCCACCCACCCCACAACACCTCCCCTACCCCACAACCCCTCCCCTCCCCACAACCCCCCACCCACCCCACAACACCTCCCCTACCCCACAACCCCTCCCCTCCCCACAACCCCCCACCCACCCCACAACACCTCCCCTACCCCACAACCCCTCCCCTCCCCCAGAACCCCCCACCCACCCCACAACCCCTCCCCTACCCCACAACCCCTCCCCTCCCCCAGAACCCCCCACCCACCCCACAACACCTCCCCCCGCACAACCCCCCACCCACCCCACAACACCTCCCCTACCCCACAACCCCTCCCCTCCCCACAACCCCCCACCCACCCCACAACACCTCCCCTCCCCTCCCCCAGAACCCCCCACCCACCCCACAACACCTCCCCTCCCCTCCCCCAGAACTCCCCACCCACCCCACAACCCCCCACCCACCCCACAACACCTCCCCTACCCCACAACCCCTCCCCTCCCCACAACCGCCCACCCACCCCACAACACCTCCCCTCCCCTCCCCCAGAACTCCCCACCCACCCCACAACACCTCCCCTCCCCTCCCCCAGAACTCCCCACCCACCCCACAACCCCCCACCCACCCCACAACACCTCCCCTACCCCACAACCCCTCCCCTCCCCCAGAACCCCCCGCCCACCCCACAACACCTCCCCTACCCCACAACCCCTCCCCACCCCACAACCCCCCACCCACCCCACAACACCTCCCCTCCCCTCCCCCAGAACTCCCCACCCACCCCACAACACCTCCCCTCCCCTCCCCCAGAACTCCCCACCCACCCCACAACCCCTCCCCTCCCCCAGAACCCCCCACCCACCCCACAACCCCTCCCCTACCCCACAACCCCTCCCCTCCCCACAACCCTCCCCCCTTCCACCAAAAACCCAACCCCCCACCCACCCCAAAACCCCTCCCCTCCACCCCAGAACCCCCCATCCACCCCACAACCCCACCCCTCCCCTCCCCCAGAACCCCCCACCCACCCCACAACCCCTCCCCTACCCCACAACCCCTCCCCTCCCCACAACCCTCCCCCCTTCCACCAAAAACCCAACCCCCCACCCACCCCAAAACCCCTCCCCTCCACCCCAGAACCCCCCATCCACCCCACAACCCCACCCCTCCCCTCCCCCAGAACCCCCCTCCCACCCCACAACCCCTCCCCTCTCCCCTCCTCAGCCCACAACCCGTCCCCTCCCCCTGAGCCCCCCACCACCCCTCCCCCCCATGAAACCCCTGCCCTGATCCTCAGGAGAAAAATTGGATAAAAATGGGAAAGGTGCATGTAAAACTCTACCCGCAAGGCTTTAATTTGCACCAAATGTTTTTAACTGTGTTTTGAGCGCATTACCAACAATCTGTTTGTTTTGAAAGATTGATCTGGCTCTTTGTTCTAAGGTCAGGCAATGTTTGTTCTGTTCTTCACATAAGCCATGCCCTTAGTGAATTGTCACTCTCCAAACTGTCAGTTCAGACAGGCTCTTGTGTAGCTCAGCATTGTCCCGTGTGTGGAAAATGTTGGTCAACGCCAAAGCAGTCACTGAGATTAGTTTCTGAAAATTTAATTCTGCATGGAGGGAGAACTGGTTAAGAGAACAATACATATATTTTTACAGCACAAACAGCTATTTGGCCCAACAGTAACTTTTATTTATACAGCACCTTTGATGTAGTACAACATCCCAACTCACTTCACAGGGATGTTATCAGACAAAATTTGAAACCGTGCCACATAAGGGACATATTAAGTCAGGTGATCAAAACCTTGGTCAAAAAAGCATGTTTTAAGGAATGTCTTTATAGGAGGAAATTGAGGTGGAGAGAGGTAGGGAGGGATTCCACAGCTTAGAGCCAAGGCCACCAATGGTGGACTGATTAAAATTGGGAACACTCTAGAAAACAGAATTTGAGGAATATCATATATCCCAGAGGGTTGTGGGGTTGGACGAGATTACAGAGACAGGGAGGAGGCCGTACAGGGATTTGATAACAAGGATGAGAATTTTAAAATTGAAGTGTTTTCAGATTGCGGATTTAGATTAGTGACCATGGGGTTGCAGGGAGGGGGGTTAGAACAGCTGAATAGGAGTTGGTGTGTATTAGGATAAGGTCTAGGGTTGCCAACTATTAAACATATTCCTGGAGGTTTTATCACAGGACTTGCCCCACAGTCTTGCCATTAGTTGCCAATACATCCATCCCTGTGACATACTGCCTTCCTACATTAATTCAAAAGCAAAAAAGACTCATTACCCAATTGGATGATGCTTGACTGTCAGCCAAACAGCCTTTCTTCCCATTTTCAATATTTATTTATATCCGGTAAAGAGAAATGTTCAAAGAAAAAGACAAAAAAATCTTTTTATAAATTCCTGATGATTTTTCTCCAGGTTTACACAAAGCAGTGTCCTGGAGATTGACCTTCAATTCTTGGAGACTCCAGGATGGTTGGCAACCCTAATAATGACAGCAGAGTTTTGGAAGACCTCAAGTCTATGGAGGGTGTGAGACCAGAAGTCAGCCAGCAGAACAGCTGCTGCAGTGTTTTGCTCCACATGAGCCACATTACTTCAGCTCACTCAATCAACATATACTTCAATTCCTTTCTCCATCACTATCCCCACCCTCTTGGAAAATGACTTAGGGGAGGGGAAAGACCCAAGAGGCTGGGAGAAATTACAGAATGGAAAAATGCAGACAACGAAAGTTATTTGTGTAACAGGAGCACTTTTCAGAAACTTATACCTTAATTGTTTCCAGCTGTAAACTAAACTGTCTTACTCCTCATTTCCGAAATGGTTCAACTTCAAATATATGGGCTTTCCACAGGATCACTGCTGATTAATACTTTTCCTGCTCCCACAGGGCATTTAGTCTGAAGCACAAGCAAATCAGTTATCTTCCATGTTGATTTTTTTGTTCATGGAATTTGGTACCTAAGAACTAATCTGGTATAAGGCTGAAAGTTACAACACCTTAGTGTAAATGTGAGGCATGCTGAGTGGATTCCTCCCTCCACAGGTTTAAGTTTGCATTTGACAATTGGTAAGTGGTCTCACCAAGGGATTGCCAGCATTTGAAATTTCTGCCCAACGCATCCACATTCTCTTATTCTGCTAGAAATAGTCTCCATTCCACTCTACTTGGGCACCAGGCATCCTCCAGCAACTCCCCAAGCCACTATTCATTGTGGAAGCTGCCTGGTTTTAAAAAAAAATTAATAATTAAAATATAAAGTCCTGGCAATGTTCAACAGACTAGGTAGCATCTGTGGAGAGAGAAACAAGAGTAAATGTTTCAGGTCAATGGCCTCTCACCAGAACTTTTAAAATTATTCCTCAGGATCCATGCACAAGGCCATTATTTATTACCCATCCCTAAATGCCCTTTAGAAGGTTGTGATGAGGTTCTATCTGTAATCCATGTGGTGAAAGTACACCAGAGTGTTGTTGGGGAGGAACTTCTAGGATTTTGACCCAATGATGATGAAGGAACAAGCCTTTCATGGAAATGAATAAGTATCATAGAATGGTTACAGCACCGAAGGCGACAGTTCAGCCCTGCCCTCTTCAAGAGCAACTCAGCTAATCCCAACTCCCCTGTCCTTTCCCTGGAGCCCTGTAAGTCTTCCTCTTCAAGTTCTTATCCAATTCCCTTTTGAAAGCCACGATTGAACCTGCCTCCACCAAACTCTCAGGCAATGCATTCCAGATCCTAACCACTCGCTGTGTGAAAATGATTTCTCCTCATGTCGCCATTGATTCTTTTGGCATTCATCTAGTTCTTGACTCTTACACCAATGGGAGCACTTTCCCTCTATATAGTCTAACCAGGCTCTTAATTATGTCTTTCTAATTAGGTTTATTGGTGGAAAATTGGGTGGCCTATATAAGAGGCAGGCTATCCTCTGCGTTTGATAATCTATTAAGTGCTCCTAGCTCTGTAGTGTAAGCAACAAGGAGCAAAATTATCCTGGTGTGTTCAGGGTGATTGACCATACTTGGCATGAAGCAAGGGGAAAAATCAGTCTGTCTTAAAACAGAAATTTATATAGCACCATTAATGTAACAAAACATCCCAAGGAATATCACAGGAGCAAAACTTGACACCGAGTCACATAAGGAGATATTAATACAGATGAACAAAATCTTGGTCAACGTGGTGGGTTTTAAGGAGCATCTTAATAAGAGGTAGAGAGACAGAGAGGTGTAAGGAGTGAATTCTAGAGTTAGGGCCCTGGTGACTGAAGGAACAACCCCCAGTGATGGACTGATTGAAATCAGGGATGCTCAAGAAGCCACAGATGAGCACAGATATGACAGTTTTGTGAAGCTGGAGGAAATTACAGAGATAGGGAAGGGCAAGGACATGAGGGATTTTAAAACAAGGATGAGAATTGTAGAATCGAGGAATTGCTTGATTGGGAGCCAGCGTAAGGACATGATGGGAGAATGGGACTTTGCTTGAGCAGCAGATCTTTGGATGACCTCAAGTTTACAGAGGGTAGTATGTGGGAGATCAGTCAGGAGTGCGTTGGAATAGTCAAGGCCAGAGGTAACAAAGGCACAGGTGAAGGTTTCAGCAGCAGATTAGCTGTTGCAGGGATGGAGTTGAGCAATGTTATCGAGGTGGAAATGGAGATGTCATGGATATGTGGTTGAAACCTCATTTCAATGTTAAAAATGACAATGAGCTTGCAACAGTTGGGTTTAGCCTCAGGCAGTTGCCAGGGAGACAGATGAAGTTGGTGGCTAGGAAATGGAGTTTGTAGCAGGGACTGAAGACTTCAATCTTCCCAATAATTAATGGAAGGAAATTTCCATTTATTCAGGACTGGGTGTCAGATAAACATTTTGATAGTTTAATAGTAAAGGAGGTGAGAGAAGCAGTGGTGAGGTAGAGCACCTGAAGGAGTGCGCGAGGATGAACCTGGGACAGGCAGTCAGCAGCACCTAGAGGAGAGTGTGAGAGGAGGACCCTGGGACAGTCAGCAGCACCTAGAGGAGAGTGTGAGAGGAGGACCCTGGGACAGGCAGTCAGCAGCACCTAGAGGAGAGTGTGAGAGGAGGATCCTGGGACAGGTAGTCAGCAGCACCTAGAGGAGAGTGTGAGAGGAGGACCCTGGGACAGTCAGTCAGCAGCACCTAGAGAAGAGTGTGAGAGGAGGACCCTGGGACAGTCAGCAGCACCTAGAGGAGAGAGTGAGAGGAGGATCCTGCGACAGTCAGTCAGCACCTAGAGGAGAGTGTGAGAGGAGGACCCTGGGACAGGCAGTCAGCAGCACCTAGAGGAGAGTGTGAGAGGAGGATCCTGGGACAGGCAGTCAGCAGCACCTAGAGGAGAGTGTGAGAGGAGGACCCTGGGACAGTCAGTCAGCACCTAGAGGAGAGTGTGAGAGGAGGATCCTGGGACAGGCAGTCAGCAGCACCTAGAGGAGAGTGTGAGAGGAGGACCCTGGGACAGTCAGCAGCACCTAGAGGAGAGTGTGAGAGGAGGACCCTGGGACAGTCAGCAGCACCTAGAGGAGAGTGTGAGAGGAGGACCCGGGGGCAGTCAGCAGCACCTAGAGGAGAGTGTGAGAGGATGACCCTGGGACAGTCAGCAGCACCTAGAGGAGAGTGTGAGAGGAGGACCCTGGGACAGGCAGCAGCACCTAGAGGAGAGAGTGAGAGGAGGACCCTGGGACAGGCAGTCAGCAGCACCTAGAGGAGAGAGAGAGAGGAGGACCCTGGGACAGTCAGCAGCACCTAGAGGAGAGTGTGAGAGGAGGATCCTGGGACAGTCAGCAGCACCTAGAGGAGAGTGTGAGAGGAGGACCCTGGGACAGTCAGCAGCACCTAGAGGAGAGAGTGAGAGGAGGACCCTGGGACAGTCAGCAGCACCGAGAGGAGAGTGTGAGAGGAGGACCCTGGGACAGTCAGCAGCACCGAGAGGAGAGTGTGAGAGGAGGGCCCTGGGACAGTCAGCAGCACCTAGAGGAGAGTGTGAGAGGAGGGCCCTGGGACAGGCAGTCAGCAGCACCTAGAGGAGAGAGTGAGAGGAGGACCCTGGGACAGTCAGCAGCACCTAGAGGAGAGTGCGAGAGGAGGACCCTGGGACAGTCAGTCAGCAGCACCTAGAGGAGAGTGTGAGAGGAGGACCCTGGGACAGTCAGTCAGCAGCACCTAGAGGAGAGTGTGAGAGGAGGATCCTGGGACAGGCAGTCAGCAGCACCTAGAGGAGAGTGTGAGAGGAGGATCCTGGGACAGTCAGCAGCACCTAGAGGAGAGTGTGAGAGGAGGACCCTGGGACAGGCAGTCAGCAGCACCTAGAGGAGAGAGTGAGAGGAGAACCCTGGGACAGTCAGCAGCACCGAGAGGAGAGTGTGAGAGGAGGACCCTGGGACAGTCAGCAGCACCTAGAGGAGAGTGTGAGAGGAGGGCCCTGGGACAGGCAGTCAGCAGCACCTAGAGGAGAGAGTGAGAGGAGGACCCTGGGACAGTCAGCAGCACCTAGAGGAGAGTGCGAGAGGAGGGCCCTGGGACAGTCAGCAGCACCTAGAGGGGAGTGTGAGAGGAGGGCCCTGGGACAGTCAGCAGCACCTAGAGGAGAGTGTGAGAGGAGGACCCTGGGACAGTCAGCAGCACCTAGAGGAGAGTGTGAGAGGAGGACCCTGGGACAGGCAGTCAGCAGCACCTAGAGGAGAGTGTGAGAGGAGGATCCTGGGACAGGTAGTCAGCAGCACCTAGAGGAGAGTGTGAGAGGAGGACCCTGGGACAGTCAGTCAGCAGCACCTAGAGAAGAGTGTGGGAGGAGGACCCTGGGACAGTCAGCAGCACCTAGAGGAGAGAGTGAGAGGAGGATCCTGCGACAGTCAGTCAGCACCTAGAGGAGAGTGTGAGAGGAGGACCCTGGGACAGGCAGTCAGCAGCACCTAGAGGAGAGTGTGAGAGGAGGACCCTGGGACAGTCAGCAGCACCTAGAGGAGAGTGTGAGAGGAGGACCCTGGGACAGTCAGCAGCACCTAGAGGAGAGTGCGAGAGGAGGACCCTGGGACAGTCAGTCAGCAGCACCTAGAGGAGAGTGTGAGAGGAGGACCCTGGGACAGTCAGTCAGCAGCACCTAGAGGAGAGTGTGAGAGGAGGATCCTGGGACAGGCAGTCAGCAGCACCTAGAGGAGAGTGTGAGAGGAGGATCCTGGGACAGTCAGCAGCACCTAGAGGAGAGTGTGAGAGGAGGACCCTGGGACAGGCAGTCAGCAGCACCTAGAGGAGAGAGTGAGAGGAGAACCCTGGGACAGTCAGCAGCACCGAGAGGAGAGTGTGAGAGGAGGACCCTGGGACAGTCAGCAGCACCTAGAGGAGAGTGTGAGAGGAGGGCCCTGGGACAGGCAGTCAGCAGCACCTAGAGGAGAGAGTGAGAGGAGGACCCTGGGACAGTCAGCAGCACCTAGAGGAGAGTGCGAGAGGAGGGCCCTGGGACAGTCAGCAGCACCTAGAGGGGAGTGTGAGAGGAGGGCCCTGGGACAGTCAGCAGCACCTAGAGGAGAGTGTGAGAGGAGGACCCTGGGACAGTCAGCAGCACCTAGAGGAGAGTGTGAGAGGAGGACCCTGGGACAGGCAGTCAGCAACACCTAGAGGAGAGTGTGAGAGGAGGACCCTGGGACAGTCAGCAGCACCTAGAGGAGAGTGCGAGAGGAGGACCCTGGGACAGTCAGTCAGCAGCACCTAGAGGAGAGTGTGAGAGGAGGACCCTGGGACAGACAGTCAGCAGCACCTAGAGGAGAGTGTGAGAGGAGGATCCTGGGACAGTCAGCAGCACCTAGAGGAGAGTGTGAGAGGAGGGCCCTGGGACAGACAGTCAGCAGCACATAGAGGAGAGTGTGAGAGGAGGACCCTGGGACAGGTAGTCAGCAGCACCTAGAGGAGAGTGTGAGAGGAGGATCCTGGGACAGACAGTCAGCATCTAGAGGAGAGAGTGTGAGAGGAGGACCCTGGGACAGACAGTCAGCACCTGGAGGAGAGTCTGAGAGGAGGACCCTGGGACAGACAGTCAGCATCTAGAGGAGAGTGCGAGAGGAGGACCCTGGGACAGACAGTCAGCACCTAGAGGAGAGTGTGAGAGGAGGATCCTGGGACAGTCAGCAGCACCTAGAGGAGAGTGTGAGAGGAGGACCCTGGGACAGTCAGCAGCACCTAGAGGAGAGTGAGAGGAGGACCCTGGGACAGTCAGCAGCACCTAGAGGAGAGTGTGAGAGGAGGATCCTGGGTCAGGCAGTCAGCAGCACCTAGAGGAGAGTGTGAGAGGAGGACCCTGGGACAGTCAGCAGCACCTAGAGGAGAGTGTGAGAGGAGGACCCTGGGACAGGCAGTCAGCAGCACCTAGAGGAGAGTGTGAGAGGAGGATCCGGGGACAGGCAGTCAGCAGCACCTAGAGGAGAGTGTGAGAGGAGGACCCTGGGACAGTCAGCAGCACCTAGAGGAGAGAGTGAGAGGAGGATCCTGGCACAGGCAGTCAGCAGCACCTAGAGGAGAGTGTGAGAGGAGGACCCTGGGACAGTCAGCAGCACCTAGAGGAGAGTTTGAGAGGGGGACCCTGGGACAGTCTTCAGCAGCACCTAGAGGAGAGTGTGAGAGGAGGATCCTGGGACAGAAAGTCAGCAGCACCTAGAGGAGAGTGTGAGAGGAGGACCCTGGGACAGTCAGTAGCACCTAGAGGAGAGTGTGAGAGGAGGACCCTGGGGCAGGCAGTCAGCAGCACCTAGAGGAGAGAGTGAGAGGATGACCCTGGGACAGTCAGCAGCACCTAGAGGAGAGTGTGAGAGGAGGACCCTGGGACAGTCAGCAGCACCTAGAGGAGATTGTGAGAGGAGGACCTTGGGACAGGCAGTAAGCAGCACCTAGAGGAGAGTGTGAGAGGAGGACCCTGGGACAGTCAGCAGCACCTAGAGGAGAGTGTGAGATGAGGATCCTGGGACAGTCAGCAGCACCTAGAGGAGAGTGTGAGAGGAGGACCCTGGGACAGACAGTCAGCAGCACCTAGAGGAGAGAGTGTGAGGAGGACCCTGGGACAGGCAGTCAGCAGCACCTAGAGGAGAGTGCGAGAGGAGGACCCTGGGACAGACAGCAGCACCTGGAGGAGAGTGTGAGAGGGGGACCCTGGGACAGTCAGTCAGCAGCACCTAGAGGAGAGTGTGAGAGGAGGATCCTGGGACAGACGGTCAGCAGCACCTAGAGGAGAGTGTGAGAGGATGACCCTGGGACAGTCAGCAGCACCTAGAGGAGAGTGTGAGAGGAGGACCCTGGGACAGTCAGCAGCACCTAGAGGAGAGTGTGAGAGGAGGACCCTGGGACAGTCAGCAGCACCTAGAGGAGAGTGTGAGAGGAGGACCCTGGGACAGTCAGCAGCACCTAGAGGAGAGTGTGAGAGGAGGTCCCTGGGACAGTCAGCAGCACCTAGAGGAGAGTGCGAGAGGAGGACCCTGGGACATTCAGCAGTACCTAGAGGAGAGTGTGAGAGGAGGACCCTGGGACAGGCAGTCAGCAGCACCTAGAGGAGAGTGTGAGAGGAGGACCCTGGGACAGTCAGTCAGCAGCACCTAGAGGAGAGTGTGAGAGGAGGACCCTGGGACAGTCAGCAGCACCTAGAGGAGAGTGTGAGAGGAGGATCCTGGGACAGGCAGTCAGCAGCACCTAGAGGAGAGTGTGAGAGGAGGACCCTGGGACAGGCAGTCAGCAGCACCTAGAGGAGAGAGTGAGAGGAGGACCCTGGGACAGTCAGCAGCACCTAGAGGAGAGTGTGAGAGGAGGATCCTGGGACAGTCAGTCAGCAGCACCTAGAGGAGAGTTTGAGAGGAGTACCCTGGGACAGGTAGTCAGCAGCACCTAGAGGAGAGTGTGAGAGGAGGACCCTGGGCCAGGCAGTCAGCAGCACCTAGAGGAGAGTGTGAGAGGAGGACCCTGGGACAGTCAGCAGCACCTAGAGGAGAGTGTGAGAGGAGGACCCTGGGACAGGCAGTCAGCAGCACCTAGAGGAGAGTGTGAGAGGAGGACCCTGGGACAGTCAGCAGCACCTAGAGGAGAGTGTGAGAGTAGGACCCTGGGACAGGCAGTCAGCAGCACCTAGAGGAGAGTGTGAGAGGAGGATCCTGGGGCAGGCAGTCAGCAGCACATAGAGGAGAGTGTGAGAGGAGGACCCTGGGCCAGGCAGTCAGCAGCACCTAGAGGAGAGTGTGAGAGTAGGACCCTGGGACAGGCAGTCAGCAGCACCTAGAGGAGAGTGTGAGAGGAGGATCCTGGGGCAGGCAGTCAGCAGCACATAGAGGAGAGTGTGAGAGGAGGACCCTGGGCCAGGCAGTCAGCAGCACCTAGAGGAGAGTGTGAGAGGAGAACCCTGGGACAGGCAGTCAGCAGCACCTAGAGGAGAGTGTGAGAGGAGGATCCTGGGACAGGTAGTCAGCAGCACCTAGAGGAGAGTGTGAGAGGAGGACCCTGGGAAAGTCAGTCAGCAGCACCTAGACAAGAGTGTGAGAGGAGGACCCTGGGACAGTCAGCAGCACCTAGAGGAGAGAGTGAGAGGAGGATCCTGCGACAGTCAGTCAGCACCTAGAGGAGAGTGTGAGAGGAGGACCCTGGGACAGGCAGTCAGCAGCACCTAGAGGAGAGTGTGAGAGGAGGACCCTGGGACAGTCAGCAGCACCTAGAGGAGAGTGTGAGAGGAGGACCCTGGGACAGTCAGCAGCACCTAGAGGAGAGTGCGAGAGGAGGACCCTGGGACAGTCAGTCAGCAGCACCTAGAGGAGAGTGTGAGAGGAGGACCCTGGGACAGTCAGTCAGCAGCACCTAGAGGAGAGTGTGAGAGGAGGATCCTGGGACAGGCAGTCAGCAGCACCTAGAGGAGAGTGTGAGAGGAGGATCCTGGGACAGTCAGCAGCACCTAGAGGAGAGTGTGAGAGGAGGACCCTGGGACAGGCAGTCAGCAGCACCTAGAGGAGAGAGTGAGAGGAGAACCCTGGGACAGTCAGCAGCACCGAGAGGAGAGTGTGAGAGGAGGACCCTGGGACAGTCAGCAGCACCTAGAGGAGAGTGTGAGAGGAGGGCCCTGGGACAGGCAGTCAGCAGCACCTAGAGGAGAGTGTGAGAGGAGGACCCTGGGACAGTCAGCAGCACCTAGAGGAGAGTGTGAGAGGAGGGCCCTGGGACAGTCAGCAGCACCTAGAGGGGAGTGTGAGAGGAGTGCCCTGGGACAGTCAGCAGCACCTAGAGGAGAGTGTGAGAGGAGGACCCTGGGACAGTCAGCAGCACCTAGAGGAGAGAGTGTGAGAG